>NC_063350.1:35929782-35944381 GCF_021869965.1 Rhincodon typus
GATGCTGCCTGGCCTGCTGTGTTCCTCCAGCTCCACACTGATCATTTCTGATATGTTTTTAAACCCCATTGTCCTGCCTTCTCTCCACAACCCTTGATCCCCTTACCAATCAAGAACCTATCTGTCTCTATCTTAAATACATTCAATGATTTGGCCCCTAAATCCTTTGGCAATGCATTTCATAGATTTACTACCCTTAAGCTGCAGAAATTGCTCCTCCTCTCAGTTCTAAACGGTCGTCCCTTCACTCTGATGCTGTGCCTTTGGGATCTAGTGTTTCTTGCCTGTGGAATCATCTACTCCAAGCCGACTTATCCAGGCCTCTCAGTAATCTGTAAGTTTCAATCAGATCCCCCCTCATCCTTCTAAACTCCATTGAGCACAAATAGACAGTCCTCAACTGTTCCTCATATGACAAGTCCTTTATCCCCGGGACCATCCTTGTAAACCTCCTCTGGACCCCTTGAAATGCCAATACATCCTTCCTTAGATACAAGGCCCAAAACTGCTCGCAATATTCCAAATACAGTCTGACCAGAGCCATACAAAGCCTCAGCAGTATATCTCTGCTCTTGTATTCTACCCCTCTTGAAATGAATGCTACTATTGCATTTGCCTTCCTAACTGTCAACTGAACCTGCTTGTTAGCGTGAAGAGAATCCTAAACTAGGACTCCCTTTGCGCTTCAGATTTCCAAGGCCTTTCTCTGTTTAGAAAATAGTCTATGCTTCTATTCTTCCTACCAAAGTGTGTAACCTCAAATTTTCCCATATTTTATTCCATCTGCCACTTTGCCCATTCTCTCAGTTTGCCCAAGTCCTTCTGCAGCCGCCCTGCTTCCTCAACACCACCTGCCCCTCCTCCTCCTATTTATGTATCATAAGAACATAAGAACATAAGAACTAGGAGCAGGAGTAGGCCATCTGGCCCCTTGAGCCTGCCCCGCCATTTAATAAGATCATGGCTGATCTTTTTGAGACTCAGCTCCACTTACCCGCCCGCACACCATAACCCTTAAGCTGCAAACTTAGCAACAATGCTCTCAGTTCCTTTGTCAAAATCACTAATGTATGATGTGAATAGTTGTGGCCCTAACACTGACCTCTGTGAAGCTTCCTAGTCACCAGGTGCCATCCTGAAAAAGACCTCTTCATTCCCACTCTCTGTCTTCTGCAAGTAGGTCAATCCTCTATCCATGCCAGTACCTTACCCATAACACTATAGTCTCTTATTTTGCAGCGTCCTGTGCAGCACCTTGTCAAAGGCCTTCTGGAAATTCAAATAAATCATGTTCATTGGCTCTCTTTTGTCTAACTTGCTCGTCACCTCCTCAAAGAATTCTAACAGATTTGTCAGGCATGACCTCCCTTTGACAAAGCCATGTGGACTCAACCGTATTTACTGTGTACTTCCAAGCATTCCACTATCTCAGTCTTAATACTCTAAAATTTTACCAACAACCCAGGTCAGGCTAACCAGCCTATAGTTTCCATCTTCTGCCTTCGTCCTTTTGTAAACAGGAGTGTTTTCCAGTTTTCTGCGACCCTCCCTGCCTCCAGTGACTGTTGAAAGATCACCACTAATGCTTCTACATTCCCCTCAGCTATCTCACTCAGAGGCCTGGGTTATAGTCCATCTGTTCCAGGTTATTTATGCATATTGACACCATTCAGCTTCCCCAGCACCTTCTCAGTGATGGCCACTACACTCACCCCTACCCCCTGACTCTTTGCCCTCTTAATGTTCTGGTAGATAGCTGGTGTCTTCCATTGTGAAAACTAATGCAAATTACTTGTTCAGAGTTCCTCCACTATTTCTTTGTTCCCAATTACTACTTCTGCATCCTTATTTTCCAACAGTCCATGTCCACTCTTCCCTCTCTCTTACCTTTTATATATCTAAAAAAAAAACTCTTGGAAATTTCTTTCATATTACGATCCAGCTAACCCTATTTCATCTTCTCCCCATTAATGCTTTCTCAGTTATCCTCTGTTGGTTTTTAAAGGCTTCCCAATCTTTTGGCTTCCCACTGATCTTCACCACATTGTATGCTTTCTCTTTTGCTTTTATGCTGTACCTGATTCCCCTCATTAGCCACGGTTGCCTTGTCCTCCCGTTTGGATGTTTCTTCTTCCTTGGGATAAATTTCTGCTGGGTCTCCCAAATTACTCCCAGAAATTCCTGCCATTGCTACTCCACCATCCTTCCTGCTAGGGTCCCCTTCCAATCAACTCTGGCCAGCTCCTCACATCTTTGCAATTATCTTTATTCAATCGTTTTACTGTTATATCTGATTCAAGCTCTCCCCCTCATTCCTCGGGGTGAATTTTATCATATTAGAGTTACTGCCCCCAGGGTTTCTTTCACCTTAAGCTTCCTAATCAAGTCTGTCTCATTACACATTACCGAATCCAGAGTTGCCTGTTTCCTAGTGGGTTCTACTACAAGCTGCTCTAATAAATGTTCTCGTAGGCATTCTATGAATCCTTTTTCTTGAGATCTGTTGATCAACCTAATTTTCCCAATCCACATGCATATAAAAGCCCCCCATGATTATTGTAGTAGTGCCTTTTCTCACATGCCGTTTCTATCTCCTGATTTATTTTCTTCCCCACATCCTGACTACTGCTAGGAGGCCTGTACATAACTTTCATCGGGGTTCTTTACCCTTTGTTGTTCCTCAACTCTACTCACACAGACTCTATTCCACACCTTCGTCTCTATCTCACTTCTTGCTATTGATTTAATTTCATTTCTTACCAACAAAGCAACCCCACTCCCTGTGGCCATTTACCTGTCCTTTCGACAGGGGACATATCCTTCAATATTTAATTCCCAGCCCTGATCCCCTTGCAGACACATCTCTGTGATACCCACAGCACTGTACCCACCAATTTCAATCTGCAGCACAACTTCATTTACCTTGCTTTGTATACTACATGCATTTAAGTACAACACCCTCAGTCATGTGTTGACTCCCCCCTTCTGATAGTTGCCCCTCTATCTGCTGTGCCTGAAGTTAGATTCTTGAGCCTTTCCCTGTTCTCTGCCCTATTACTTCTCCTGGAAGCTTTGATAACCTATGCTGAGCCCTCTCCCCTTTTAACTTTTTCCATAAATCTCCATGCAACTGAAAGTATCCCCCATTATCTAGTTTAAAGGAACACTCAACTACTTAGAAATAATCAAGCTGGATTTTCCAAGGAATGGCAATCTCATGCATCTCACCTCTGGGCCTTGGGTGTGGGAGATGGGGGTTGGTGGTGGGGTGGGGGTTACCAGTTCCCAGGGGGAGTGATCCCAGGGACTCCAGGGCAGGGTAAGTTAGGGTCATCAGGTCAGGAGTATGTAAAGGGGGAGTCAGGTCGAGGCCTGGAGAATGGGGATTCACGTCCAAAGCAGAGGAAGGGGGTTTAGGAGGATTTGGTCCAGATGGAGAATGGGATTGGATGGCACACGTTGTTGAGTCTAGACCAGCAAGGATTGAGGCCAGCATTGTGGCTTGGGCTCAGGTCTGACAGCAGGAATGTGTTTAGGGTTGAAACTGGAGAAGAGGTTTGGATCCTGCAGCAGGAAAAGGGGGTGCCTAATCTCAGGGGTGGGGGTGTTAAACTGAGCTATACTTTACCATGATGATAGTTACTGTCAGTGCACTCTCCCACCACCAACAGGTTGATTTCTGATCCAGATAACCATACCTAGCCGGCAGCTATCAATGTCAGAAATATGAGATAACAAGGTGTACAACTGGATGAATACAGCAGGCCAAGCAGCATCAGAGGAACAGGAAAGCCGATGTTTCGGGCCTAGATCCTTCTTCAGAAATGGGGGTCTAGGCCCGAAACGTCAGCTTTCCTGCTCCTCTGATGCTGCTTGGCCTGCTGTGTTCATCCAGCTCTACACCTTGTTATCTCAGATTCTTCAGCATCTGCAGTTCCTACTATCTCTGAAACAATGTCAGAAATGTACTATTTTTGCCTGTTTCTCTGTTTAAGATTGATACTGGGGAGCTCACCTCTATCCTTCACTCTGCAGTACCTAACTGAACCAAACAATCTGCTATGCCTTATTTGTCTAAGCCTTTCCCATGGATGGAAACTGTCAAAATGAGGGAATGAGATTTGGAGCAGATGTTGACTGTCTTCCTGTCCACGATATTTAAGAACAACACTTATGTAGATATCAAGGCACCAAAAGACAAATGGAGCATTTCTCAGCAGGAAAAGCTATCGCTTAGTTAATATCCAGCTGGTGGGTGATTACAGCAAATGGATCATACAAATCTGTTCTTGTTTCACAGACAGCTGTCTTAATACCTTCACCCTGCAATACTTACGCTTCTCACAGCTATACCACACTGTTAGGCAGCTCACCAACACCTTCTCAAGAGAAACTAGGGACGGGCAATAAATTCTGGCCCAGCCAGCAATGCCAACGTACCATGTGTGAATTAAAAAAAAAGACTGTTTGAAAACAAAAGTACTTGGATAATCTCATCTCAATAATTCAGTTGTTGCCAGTGCAGTTTGGAAATGCTGTCTTTCTGATGTCATGGAGGCTATTAGTTGGAAAATTTGACAGAGTAGATATGCTGACATCCAAAAGGTGAGGGATATATTGTTCCTATTGTCTGAATCCCACTCCTGTATGTTTGAGACTCACTCATCCAAGTTAATTTACTGCAACAGGTAAAGTCTTGAAAACCCATTGCTATTTGGTGTACTGGTCTCTCCATAGTTTCAATGACAACTATGTGAACTTTTGCTGAAGCTGCAAAGACAACTAAAAGAGAACATAGCTTCTTGTTATTGGGTCCCAGCCAAAATGTTCCTGGAGATGACCACATTTTTCAACTTAGATTACACAAACTGGGGGCAGATTCAAAATATTTGAAGTCATGAGAATAAAAATACCTAGCAAGTGTTCCAATGCATGTTATGAGCCAAGCATATTTCTTCTCATTGCCTCTGAAGTTTAGATCTCTATCCTATTCACCAGTGCTAACAGAAGACCTTTCCTTTATTGAACCATCATCTGATTTGTCTCTGCCATGGATATTTGTTCCTGCTTACTTGTGCTGGGAGTGTCACCAATGCAGAGTTTTCTATTCTCCAACCTCATTATAAGCCAATTTAAGAAATCAATCCAAATCCCAGCACAGAGATTTATTGAATCATGTGAGGTGTGTTTGACCTCCACTGTAAGATAGTTAAAGACCAAAATATTTATCCACTATGATCACAATTACATAATATTAAAAGCAATGGTTCATGTTCCACTAATTGCCAAGTAAATAGTTTAATATTGTATGAGCAGCAAAAAAGTAACATTTTTGGAAAATGTCCCAAAAACATGTCCATACATCTGAAAGCAAACCCCAGTAAACAATTCACCATAGCAGCATCATAAAATATTTATCTAGAATAACCCAGAACATTCTGTGATAATACAATTAACGCATTTTGCAGTTTTGAGCATATTAAGGAACTGGAAAGATCTTTGTATTTCAGTAAAACAAAGCTGTTTCATCATGCAAATACAGTACATAAAAAGTATCATTTTAAAACGATGTCCTGGTGAAGTATTTTATAAACTAACCACAAAAATGACCACTCATTAATGTATATATTAAAGCAGCAAAGCAAAATGCAAATATGTCACAAGAAAACCTAATAATCTAAGCATCTAAGTCCTCTCTTTATCGAATAATATTCATACATTTTAATCACATCATTTAATATCATGCAACCATTTTTTTTTTAATACTCTTTTCTCTTAAAATTTTAAACCTCAATGCTACTTCCTTTAATGGATATTGACCCTTCACCTGTGTTTCAAAATAAGAAAGTAAGAAAGTACCTTTATGACTTTGTTATTTGCCAACTATAGCTATGAAAAGAGTAGATATATTGTAAAATTCGAATCTTCAAATTCTAACTTGCAAATAGAAACAAGCATTCAAAACTTGTTTTAAAATAGCGTGCACAGACAGGGTGGACATTGTATTGGCCTGTCAGCTTTTCTTCACACAGCATGTTATATTCCTGATTAACATTTGGACATGCAGCCAGTCTTACCAAACTTCTCATAAAACTGTCAAAAACACACTTTCTTTCACAAAAGAAGGCTATATACAAATTCAAATAGGAAGCTGCTGCTAGAAGTAACTATCAGCACCTACACATGAAGAGTCACTGGGCACAAGTGTACAATGATCCACATCAAGATTTTGCAGTCTCCAGCAACACCCAGAACAGCTGACGTTTGTCTTCCTTAGGCAATTCAACATGTGATGAATCAAGTGCAGGGACAGAAGAAAATCATAAAAATATCCATCACCAACTAAGTAATGCATTTGTGAATTCAAATCATTTTGTTGTGTGCTTCTGATGCCAACAGTGTAATTTGGTTTGATATAGTGGGTAATGCATTCCTGATCTCTGTTTGCCCTTTTGGATATTTAAGAATTGATTTAGCTCTTGAAAAATAGATATGTGTGATCAAATCTCCAGTCCTTTTCCAAACTCTATGCAATAAGTTGAAATTTGCTCTTAGTTGGGGCTTACCATGATAGAGCATGTTTGTCATCTGTAGAAAGTTCTTATAATTACACTGGATTTTTTTTGATGGGTATCACTGACAAATTTCACTGTTTGTTTTAAACGTTGGTTTTAGTTGTTTAAGATAATTGAAGTCATCTCTTTTCTCAGGATTGGTGACACTGTCAAGGGATATTATACTTGTAGCTCTCCCCTCATGCGTATAAACACGGGATGCGCAATGGTCTTGAAGGTCTTCCCTGTCATTGTAGAACTGAACTCTCTGAAAACAAATATTAGATAATAGCTGTTAAAAAAAATTGTGTTAAATAAGCATACAAGGCCTGTAAAAAGGATGACAATTTTTGTTGTGTTCGTGTACTGCACACACAATGAAAATAAGTATATTTAGAAATACCACACAAATATTGCCAGGGAACAATATCTGTCTTCCTCAACTATAAATATCGTTAATCCACATTGGTCCACTTTACCTTGGAAAATGCTCTACAATACCATTTTGAAAATCTAGCCCTGAATGACATTTGCTCATGTGAGCTTATTTGGAAGCTAGCATTGGGTTCAGGTCAGTTCTAGAATAGCAACTTCATTTCACCATCCACATGTTAATGTCAAAGGAACATTGTAGCACATCCTTAGTGCATTTATGTTGTAAAATACCTTCGACATTAGTGGATGTTGTATTGCTCTGCCAACATAAGCAATTATTTACATTGTGTCTAATCACTATACCCCTACCTGCACAAATTAGCCAACAATGAATAAATTATTCATTTTTAATCAAAATTCCTAGTGGTTTGAACAGATAATCTCATGGTGCAATCTTAAAATATAAATGTATCAAAAGACGTTATCAAGTCAAATTGTTTTTGTTGTAGTTTTTCAACTGACTTTTGACAGAAGTTCATTTTCACTTTAAAACCATGATTACCAATGCATTTTAGCATATTGATTGCAGTAGAATGGAGTAGCAATACAGTCTGAATTTTCAAGTATCTGATCAAGACAGAAACTAGTAACTTTGTGATTGTCATATAAATTTGACAGAGTTTGCCTCTACATTAAGAATGTGTTTCTCAATTATAAAATGTAATTAAGTGTGGTATTTAGTGGTGGTGATAATATTAAGTAATGATACTAATGAAAGAACATCAGGGAGATTCCCCTATATTCTAGCCAGCATTTATCCTTCAATCAACAGACATATTATCTGGTCATTACTTCATTGCTATTGGTAGGACCTTGCTATATGAAAATTAATTGCTACATCTGCCTATATTCAAACAATGACAACATTCAAACAATAGCCCTCTAACTGTGAAGTAATCTGGCATATCCTGGGAATATGAATAAGGTTATATAATAGTAAGTTCTTTCTTCATTCTATCATGTGTTGCTAAAATACTTCCTAAGATACAGTTTCCATTATTTCTAGCACATAATTAGCATCTAATAAAATGTCAGACATGGATCAGTTTGTCATAGTCTTGCCTCTGAGTTACAAGCTTCTGGGTTCAAGTCCTTTTCCAGGATTTGTGTATAAGTATCGAGATTGACACTCCAATGCATTACTGAAGGAGCGCTGCACTGTTGGGGTGCCATCCTGTGATTGAGATGTTAAATCAAAACCCCATGGCCAGCTCAGTTGGGTGTGTAAGATTCCATGGGTGGAGTCCTATCACGATCTGAGTGGCATTAGCTATGGTAGTCCAAAGTCCAAAGATGTGCATATTAGGTGGATTGGTCATGCTCAATTGTCCATAGTGTAGATTATCTGGATTAAGCATGGGAAATGCAGGGTTACAGGGATAGAGTAGGCATTTGAGGCTGGGAGGAATGTTCTTCGGAGAGTTGGTGTGGACTTGTTGGGCCAAATGGCCTGTTTCCACTCTGCAGGGATTCTTGAAAATCTGTGGCAGAATCAGGTGAGAAATCTGATGAAGTCAAAATCAGCATCAGGAGCATCTTGCCCCATCATTTTGCTTTTGACAACTGGCACAGTTATGTTTCTTGTTAAGCAATGGCAAGTTACCAGTTAATGCGGATTATTGCTTATGAAAGGCCTTATTAGTGGTCCAACTTGCCTCATTAATAATTAGCTTCTTGTTTTACCAAATATACAAAACAAGCTATAAATTGACATGGAAGTCAGAGCAGTCCTTGGCAAATTGAATATGCCACTTGCTCTGAAGGACTGCATAATGGACAGTGAGCACCAACAACTCTGGGAACACTTCATGGGCACCAACCACATGCACCTCACGTCCATAGACATTGGTATTCAACTGTCTCTGTGCCAACCTCTAAGAACCTTCATGATACCCCTCTATCCATTTACATCATGCTTCTGCACTTCATTGTAGCCCCTCCATAAAACTCAATGCCATTCAGACTTAGCCAAAAACAAGATTCAGCCAATGATACTACTTTGAGCAAAAGCAGGACACTATTCCTATGACCTGGCCAATATTTCTCCCTGAATCATTACCACAAAAACAGATTAGTAGGCCATCACATTGTTGCTTGTGCCTGTGCATTTTGTAAATTACAACAATGACTTCACTTCAAAATACTTCATTGGCCCTGAAAAGCTTTATACAAATGCCACTTTCTTCTCTCAGAAATTTAAACTGAATAACATATGTTGAAAATGTCTTGAACTAACATCAGATATGACCCTAAGTATAAATTCCTTCTCACATGCTATGTTTTGGTATGATGTTTTAAGCAGAAATAATTGAACATATTTGGCCTAGCATTATCTGTATCAAACTACTGCAGTTGATGTCAAAGGAAATATTTGGCAGTGGGATGCTTCATCAATAAATTATAAACATGTTCTTACTGCATTCTCCAAGCCATTCTGATTATTGAAGCCGTAGCCAGGTGAAGAGTTCACTGAGGTTAGGTTTTCCATTGAAGGCTGGAAGAATCCCTGAAGTAAAAAAAATATTAATTGAAACATAGTTGAATCACATTGAAGCATAAGAAAGCCACATATACTTTGGAAAATAATGGTCTGAATGGGATGGAAAAACTCATGGATTAGGACATAGACACACAAACCATTGAAGTTTGCGATGCAAGTAAATAAGTTCATTAAAAGGGCAAACAAAACTCTAAGGTCCATTTCAAGGGGCTAGAGTTAAAAAGCAGAGATGTTACATTTAACTTGTGTAGAATTTTGGCCAAGCAGGAGCAGGTAATGATACTACTTTGAACAAAAGCAGGACACTATTCCTACGACCTGGCCAATATTTCTCCCTGAATCATTACCACAAATTGGACAAGCTTGGGGAGATATGTTATAGCTGGGATCATCGGGATGGTGGCTGAGACCAAATCCTATCATTCAACTGAAGGTGGCCCCTCGGTAGCAGGCCAGGGACATGAGGAGGTGAACTATCAATGCCTTCTATCAATCACCTTCTTATGAACCAACTTGGATTCAACAGCAACAGCCTGACATTCTGTGGCAGGTCTCCTTCACAACATTGGTGGGCCTAATACCTTGAGTCAGGAGGGACTTTTAACATTTTAAATCCTGTAGAGGGGGCTTTTATGTTGAAGATCCTCTTGCATTTCATCTCTACCTCAGCAGCGCATTGGGCACTGTTGGCTAGACATCACTGTGAGCCCTTTTACTTAGCCTCCCAATTGACTGGACCACCAGATGCTCATGGTGGATGAATCTCCTTGGATGGCTTTTTTAAATTGGCCATCTCCAGAAAGATCATGAGTAACATCCAAACATGGCCACTTCTGGGTTCCTAATCTGGATTGAGTATACACTGGGATTGTGGCTCAATCTGGAAAATTGAAAGAAATGTAAGTTCAAAATTCCCACATGGCTTAAACCATAGATTTTTATAGCTTTTTAAAAGATTTAAAATTGAATGTATTCTCAACTTGTAATAAAAAAGTTTCATATGCTATTATCCCGTACTTGTTTCAGTAACTGTGAGTGTAATATTGCCCTCCCTGGAGGTGATGAGACAAGTGGCAATAATTAATGGGTTAGTCCGAGACAGTTATGTTATTTCCTGCCTGCTCAACTGAGTTCTGAAGGAGATTCAAACTGGAGCGTTAACACGTTTTTTTTTCTCTCCATGCTGCTGCCAGGCCTGCTGAGTGGTTTCAGATTTCCAGCCTCCGCAATATTTTATGTTTATTGGATTGTGAGCTGTCTAACCAAATGGTAGACAATCAATACCGTGTGTCAAACTGATTAGATTTGCAGATGGTCATACTTACATGACATATAATGCAGCAATGTTCCCCTGGTCCCACAACATCCTTGGCAATTCCACAGGTGATGGAGCGCATTTGCCAGCATTCACATTCTTTTAAATTATTGTTGCTAAATTCTGCATCACTGAGATCATAATGTTAGTTTGGCTAACATCAATAGCATGGTACAATCTGCCTTGGACCACCATTTAACACACACTTTGCAAGCATTGTACATATGTCAAAAGATGCTTGCAAATGAAATGTAGTCGGAGTTTTCAGCTAACATGAATAACAGGCTTTGGCCCAACCTGGTCATTGTCAAAGCCATTTTCCAGTAGCATTGTACAACCAGAGAGTAGCAAGTGATGGCAGATGATCAGCTTGTAGTGGACAACACCAGCGCTAGGCCCCACCTGGTTGCCAGGTATCACCTTCACCCAGAGCTTCATGTTCCCTAGTACCTTGCACTAGCCCAACGACTCATTACACCCAATCCCAATTATTAAGACCTTCCAACTGTTCTCACTGTTCCCTGAACCCTGACATTACATCTTAATGATGCCCATCCTGTCCCTCTATGTTCACAGAGGTTATCACAGTCAATAGTCTCACCCTTCACCCTCTCAAAGCTTACCATGCCTTCCCAATCTGTTCTGCATACTTTCTATACACCTTAAGATCACATCCTGTGTCAACATCTTTGTTCCCACCTCCAACTCAGCTAACCCCCAACTATGACTGCCCACTCCTTTTCGCAATAATCACCCTGCTGTCCACATGGCTGTCCCTTCTCAACAATTGACAACAGATGCCCAGGATTGTATTCAGCCCCGATCTCTGACTGGCTTCAGCAAACAGTGCCTAGACATGACTGAGCAGACCCAGATCTCTGTCTTTGGGGCTCTGGACTGATGATACACAATTCCTCTGACTGCTGGTGCTGGCACTCAGGGCTGACCATTGCCCAGACTGCAGCTGCACAGATCCCCTGATCATCTAAGTTGATGACAGACCATGGCCAAGCCCCAGACTGTGTGCAGACTGCGCTCCTATCTGACAGTATTGGGACTGCCTACCAAAAGTGCACCTCCCATCCTGACTGACTGAGAACTGGCCCTCACCCAGTTCCCAACGTTGACATTTGGTTGAATGCATGTGCAGCGTGTTTGCTGCACAGGCAGTTGGCACTTACTGCAGGTGTTCAACTGCCATCCCAATATCCCCTTTGGACAGATCCCTGCTGATGTGCATGACCAGCAGCCTGTCTGTGTGTCTGCACTGAAGAGCTCATCACAATGACAGAACTGAGAGTGCATTGGTGGTCTTCTCATCCATAGTCCAGGTAGCTCAGGCCCATTTAAGATTCTGCCTACAATATTCACCCCTTGGATGTACCAGCAGCCTAAAATTGAAATCTTTATTCTGTGATATATTAAATGCTGAAGTATAGATAAGGAGATGCTGGAACTAGAATTTGTTTTAACATATGAAGAAAATTAATGAGACAACAAATGGAAATCATTGAGTGGCAGAGATATAAGGAAAATCCCTATTACTTATGGAGCAATAAATTGTTTGAGATAAATGCAGATAACACTGAAATAAAAACTGCAAATTCTAAAAATACTCAGATAGTATTGGGAAGAGAACATGATAGGTAATGCAATCTTTACATGTTCTAAACAAATGACATTTACTACTGGTCTGTATTTCCACTGTGGATTGCCATCCCCACACTTACACAGAGACACACTCATCAGGGATAATCACCTATATTGGGCAGATGGCAGTAACATTTATCAGTGCCATAGCAGTCAATTGCAAAGGCACTGCTCATCACATTTTAAGAATGAAAGTTATTTGGGGACATTCAATGTGTTCTTTCCAGTCTGTCACCATTCTTGTATTTAAATCGCTCCGTAGATCACTCTACATTTATTTTGAGCAACCTCATTGCTAACCTGTTCTGAACTGGAAACCAACCCATAGTTCCGCATTTTAACACCTCCTAATTCTTCTGTCAGTATTTTGGAAGCATTGAAAGATCTTTGGTTTAAGTCCAAATTAAATTATACATCGATCACTTTCAAGATTAAATTTTACCAGTATGAGAACAGAAAAGAAATCCAATCAGCCATTTGCTCCCTCTCTGCTCATATTCTCTCTCTCTCTTTTTCTCTCCGTCTCTCTCTGTCCCCTCCCTCTCACTCTATCAGAAAAAAAGATGCATTTTCCACTGCTTTCTGTGGGCTAATCGTGTTAAGATCAACTTGCTAACTAAAAGAGATGGAAATTGTATCTCATCCACAAAAATTTTCCATAAAATTATCTTTTGCCATCACGACTCAGATTAAGATAAGGATAACAAGAGGCGATAGCAAGAATTGCAGATGCAGGAGTCAGAATCAATACAGTGTGGAGCTGGAGGAACTCAGCATGTCAGGCAGCATCAGAGGAACAGGAAAATCGATGTTTCGGGTTTACTCCCTTCATCGGGACTCCTGATAACAAGAGGAGCTTGGAAAATAAATCAATTTTGATTACTTACTGAGCTTGGTACACCACCTCCTTCTTTATTGTATTGTATTAATGACCCATTAGGCTTATCATCAGGGACTAAATTAATTTGCATCGTGTTGGTGAAATGACAAAACAAAAATAAACATGAAACAACTGTAAGAAAGAAAAGGATAATACATTGAGTTGTAACATCTGATCTATGAATTACAGTTTTACTCTACATATTTTAAGAAAGCCAGAAGTAAAAGTTTGTTTGAGTAGCAAGACCAGAATCATACAAATTACTATACATGGAGAGGCTATTTAGCCTATTACATTGGTACATGTGGCAATTGTCATGCATCTGCAGAATCAACCACTACCAGCAATGGTTGGAGTACAGGGCTGCCATCATTCCTCCTTTCTACACTTTTAACTGTAAATTAACATTCCTCCTTTCTATACTGGGTCTAAAGTGTCGGTCAGTTAACAGTGGTAAAAGATTAAACATTCATGAGTCTTAACAGGAAGAGACACTTGTCTTAACCACAAGATGTAGTTTTTGCATGGTAGCGAGTTGTGTTAACTAGTTAAATTTTACTAGTATGAGAACAGAAAAAAAATCCAATCAGCCATTTGCTGATTTCTAAGTCTACCAGGAGCCAGGGATGACATATCTGACCCCATCAAGATCTCGATTTGAACTCTGTCTTGCTGAGATTATTAGATGTTTGAGAACTAAGGGAATCAAGGGATATAGAGACAGAGTAGGAAAGTGGAGTTGATGTAGAAATACAGTCATTATCCTATTGAATGCGAGAGCAGACTGGTTGGGATTGTTTGGCCTTCTTGTGTTTTAATTCCTCATGTGTTTATGTCCTTATATTAATTGCTGCCAAATATACAATCCAGAATCTCAATTGACTGAAAACAAAAGATGCTGGAAATCACAGCGGGTGAGGCAGCTTCCGTGGAGAGACAGCAAGCTAATGTTTTGAGTCTAAATGACTATTCATCAGAGGTCCTCCAGAATCTTACTTTTTTTTGCATGTCTTTTCTATCTATACTCACACCTTTATATGTTATGCTGTTTCTTTGTTCTGCTGTTTTGTTAAGTGTCTTGTGAGTATATTTCCTTTTGCTGTTCTTCTCCACAAACTTATTACTTTACATTTCATGACATTGAACTGAATCAAACATTTATTTTTCCTTGTGTTACTGTTAGTATGTGAATAGTTGTTAAAAAAAATAAAGAAATTAATTGGGTGTAGAGCTGGATGAACACAGCAGGCCAAGCAGCATCAGAG
>NC_063350.1:35944781-35991333 GCF_021869965.1 Rhincodon typus
GGCCTAGACCCTTCTAAGAAGGGTCCAGGCCCAAAACATCAGCCTTCCTGCTCCTCTGATGCTGCTTGGCCTGCTGTGTTCATCCAGCTCTACACCTTGTTATCTCAGATTCTCCAGCATCTGCAGTTCCTACTATCTCTGAAGAAATTAATTGGATTGTTTAATTTCCTTTCTTCATCAGTATACTTTCTTCACTTCTCTTTTAGGAATGGTGGAATATCTCAACTAACAAAGACAGCAAATGAAGTTTAAAATTGCTTGGAATTCATACTTTGAGTTAAATATAAATGTGAGATCCAGGATATTTGTATACTTACGAAGGAGTAATAAAAATGAGGCAAACAGAACACCAATGGCTGTGCCAACACCAACAGATCTATGGGTTTTCAGGCTTTCACATTTAACCCCATCTGGGCAGTGACAAACACGCAAATTCAATACATTCTCATTACTAATTCCTTGTCGATCATAGATCTTAAAAGGCACAGCATAAACTCCTGGTAAGGGATCTTGCAGACTTATAAGCTGTGAAGACGTGCCTGAACACAGAGCACATTCAATGAATAAAACTGAACTTTATACATTATACCATAACGCCAACTTATAATTTGAATTAGCCTTTTTTATATTAAAGCATCCCAAAGTACTTCACAGTGGAGTTATCAATTAAGCCACATAAGGAGATATTAGGTCAGGTGACCAAACATTTGATTGAAGAGGTAGGTTTTGAGGAGTCTTAAAATGAAGAGAGATAGAGATGTTTAATGAGGGGATTCAAAATATTGACAATTGAAAACATGGTCACAAATACCGGTGCAATTAAAATTGGGAATGCTGAAGAGGCTGGAAGTGGAGAAGTACAGAGTCCTTAAGCAGCAGAGATTTGAATGAGCTTAAAGTTCCACTGAGTAGAATATGGTATGCTGCCTGGAAGTGGTAAAACAGTCAAGTCTAGAGTTAAGAAAGGAGACGTGAAGATTTCAGCAGTAAATGAACTGGAACTGGACAGAGTTTATTTCAGAACCCCCTTCCCCTCCCCCATTTCTGAAGAAGGGTCTAGGCCCGAAACGTCAGCCTTCCTGCTCCTCTGATGCTGCTTGGCCTGCTGTGCTCATCCAGCTCTACACCTTGGAACTGGATAGAATCAGGCAATGTTATGAACGTTCTAAGATAGCAGATGTGATCCAAAATTCATCTTGGTGTTAAATACTGCACCAAGGTTCTGGTTCTACCTCAAACAGTTGCTATGGAGGGAAGTGGGGTTGATGGCTAGGTAGTTTGTCTTGAGATTGAAGACAATGGCTTCAAAATTCCCCCTATTTAGTTGGAATAAGTTTCTCCTCAGCTAGTACTGATTTCCAGTGAATGTAGTGACAATTTAGAGATAGTGGAAGAGTTGAGAGAGGTGATAGAGCTGGGAGTCATAATAGTACAAAACATAAGAGCTAGATTCAGCTTTTCTTGGAGTATTCGCCATTATTTGTTATGATCATCATGGGTTTATAGCCTAATTCCATTTTCTAGCATAATTCCGTATTCCTTCATTCCCTTGGTATCCAAAATTCCATTGTTCTATTTTGAATATACATAACAGCAGAGTAGCCACATCCCTCTTTGGGAGAGAGCATGCAAGATCCACAACCGACTGAGTGACAAAAGCCTTGCTCACCCTTCAGTCTGAAATGGCCATCTTCTTACCCTGAGACTGTGACCCCTGATTCTCAGTGTTCCAGGTATAGGAAATGTTCCTCAGTATCCATACTACCAAAGCACTTGAGAATTTTATGTTTCAATGAATTCACTTCTCATTATGCTAAATTGCATTGAATATAGGTTTTGTTTGCTCATGCTTTCTTCACAGGACCTTCCTGTCATCCAGAAATCAGCTTGATTACCTTTGCTGTACTCCTTCCAGCACAAACACTTCCTTTCCTAGCAGTACCGGCGTGGTCCCACTAAGACTCCACACATAATTGCAGCAAAATCCCCTCAAGCTTACTCTCCAAACCCCGCTGCAATAAAGATCTGCACAGTGTCCACCACCTAAACCACCCATGGTAGCTGCTTGTCAAATCCTGGGATCCATGCACAAGGAATTGTAGGCTGCACCAAACAACACCACCCTTTCTCTCACCATCCAAAAATATTCTGCTCCTCTATTTCCCTCCACAAAGAGAATGACCTCATGTCTGCCTACATTACAGCCCATTCGTCTCACCCTAAACCACCCACCTTGTTAATTATTGTACATTAAGGTAAAGTGTATAAGATTGGGGTTAGTCACTACTTGGTCAATGACTTGTGTACCTATGAATAGGAACACTGGTAGTGGGTTGTACAGTTATGAGCTATACATTTGTAATGTCTCACTTCACAAGTAAAGCTAAAGATGAGTAAAATTTAAATTCTGATCTTCTCTTTTGCCAAGCAACTGCAAGAAGTTTAATACATCAACACATCTAAATTTCACTCATTCTAAAATTCATTCTCCCCTTGGACAGAGTGGCCTGTTTCCACACTGTAGGGATTCAGTTCTATTTTATTGTATAACAGACCAACACCACTCCCCCATCTAGTCCTACGTTGCCTGCAGGTCTGGACACACTACACTCAGTGTCCTATCCACGCCACCACATAAATTGCACATTGCTGAGGCTCAAGTGTTTCTCCTGACTAGCCACAGCCTGAAGCAATCTATTCACTCCTATCCTCTGCCACACATCTGCCAACCAATCCGCAAACAATGCAAAGATATTGTCCCCAAATCATGACCCCTGACTTCACTCATGGCCTCCAATCTGATACTCTTTGGAGTGCTTCCTGAAAATTATTCAATGGTCAACCCTGTCACCCCAGCCCTAGTATAATCAAACAGCCTTACTCCCAGAAACTGTTCAGGTGGAAACTCATGATATGTTCTGGTACAGTATTACAAAGGAAGCATTTAGGTGAGAAATAGGAAGAGACCAAGAATCAATCTTTGCAGAACATCAGAGGTAAAGGTGCAAAATCAAGAAGAGTAGTCATTGAAGGGAATTTTCTGGCTGAATCTAAATAGATAATAATTTCAGTGGTAGATGGAGATGTAGATGGAGCAGTAATTTACAATGATGAAAGGACTGTTTTGCAAAGAGAGGAGAAATACTAATTAAAGCATAAATATACATTTATGTCATTTGAATATCTCCTGAGCATACAAAACAAGAATTACAATAATCACTATGCAATAAGTAAACAGAGGAACAATGATAGGAATGAAAGTGAAAATCTCAGATTCTGCTTCACTACCAAACCCTCATCTTAAAACCTTTAAGAATGCTTACCATATGCCGTTGATAATTTCCACATCTCCTTTCCAAATACTTTGGTATCCAGTATTTCAAAAGTGAATGGACCACTGAATAGATTTTCATCATCATCTGCTACCATAATATTGATGGATCGTGCATTACCATTAGTGCAAATATGTTGATTTTTGTTGACTGAATATGGTGCATTGTCATTAACATCTGACATGTGTAAGTGCAGAGTGGCTGTCCCAGTCAAAGGTGGTACACCTTAAATGAAGTTTACAAAAACGTATCAATATTAATATTAGAGATAACAAGGTGTAGAGCTGGATGAACACAGCAGGCCAAGCAGCATCATAGGAGCAGGAAGGCTGACGTTTTGTGCCCAGACCCTTCTTTTTTTTAGTGATTGGAAGTCTTGTAGTTACTAAATGCATTTTATAGGAATAATTTCATTGATAGATTGATAAGTTCCTGTTTTCAGTTTCTAAAACAATAATGTTCTTTCCATTTTATGTACAATATCTTAAAACAGTAAAATAGATCAGGAAGCTTAATATGTTTAGAGGAAAAATGCATGAAATGAGAGTATTCATTCACTTCTGATATTCAAAGTTTGAGGCACTCATTGGGAAAGAGCTAACCCATTTTACTGTAGCATGTCTTCTTTGAGATAACAGCATAAATTGTACAGTTGTATTACAGTTGAATGAACTTATCTTTCTGATAACTGGGGAACTGCTCCCTTGCAATAATCCTCTCTTCCTCTGTATAAATACATCTTTCAAAAACTTTTAAAACCAGTAGTAAATCAAATAGGAAAACAATAAAGGCTGGTTATGCTTGTAGAAGGTGTTCCTTGGTATGGAATATGATTGCAACTAATGTAATGGCTTTCTCATGCCTTTAAAAAGCTTGTTTTAGTTACTAGTTTATTGCCATATCACCATCTATCCCACACTGCCATCTATCAATATTGACAATAAGGTGCTGGAGTTTGGTGATAGCTTTATGTAATTTGGCTGTGCAAACACATATATCAATACAAGTATTGCAAAAGCTTTATATCCGACTGAGTAACAGAGTGTAGAACATCAGTACCTTGACTGCAAACACCAAACTGGGAGTCTACCAAGCGTGCATCTTCAGTACATTCCTCTACAGTAGTAAAACCTGGACAACATATGCTGAGCAGGACAAAAAGCTAAACTTTTTCCACTATTGTTGTCACAGACATCCTCAATAATTCTTGTAAGTAACCAATTCAGAGGTCCTGGAGCATGCTAATTCCATCAGCTCATGCCTAATGCTAAGCCAATGATGTCTGCACTGTCTTGGCCACGTTCAACAAATAGATGATGGCACTTCAACGACCTTCTGCACAGTGAACTGGCCACTGGGTCATGATGTCCGCTTATTGCCCATATCTCTACTAACAGGGTTGCCTGAATACACACTGCCAACTGGGCAGAGTCACTGACAGCCATGACCTTTGGAGGCTAACTGTTTGGAAGCCATTAAAAGAGGTAAGCAGAAAATGAAAACTCAGTATATTGATGAGAGGGCCCAGAGAAAAACAGAAACCATTGCATGAGGCACTTTCCCTGTCTGGTCTCCTCATCAGTAGCAAATGTAGCAGAGATTGCCATGGCTGGCTCCTGACCATACCAGGTGATACTTTGCACAAAGTTGACCACTATTGATCAATAGTGTAAACTATTGTCTTAAGAGATAGAAGGCTGTGGAAACACAGAAGACCACCATGATGATTATCGGCAGCTATTTTAATCAGTAAGGCAGCACTTGAAAACATTGATTAAAGATACTTCACGCATTGGATGACAAATATTCAAATTGAGTCACAGATTTGGCTATCTCATCAAAACAATTGAAAACCATCATTAAAACTTTTGAATTATTAAAGTCATTTTAAATATCACTTGCCATCATCAACTGCATGAATCATAATATCATAAACACTTCCATTCATGTAGGGTGCTTCTCGATCTAATTCTTTCAATGTTGTGACTACACCAGTCACTTCATCCACAGAAACCAATTCTCCAGGATCATCTGCTTTTACATACCTTGAAAAGAAAAATTAATAAAGGAGGATCATTTGGTTTTACCATCTTAACTAAGTGTAACTTATTAACTTATACAGTGATACCTCTGTAGAATGAAAAGGATTGGGATTAGTATTGTGCATTATTGAATCCACCCTGACTACCTGGCTCCCACCCTCCTCACCCAACACAGGCAGTTTAAGTTGTGGTATTAAGTTTAAGTATTTTAGTTTACAAGTTATTATCTTTGAGCTTAATACTTTTGAGAGATTTTGTGCCGCACTCTTCAGCCATCCACATGCCTTTGTCAGAATCCTCAAAGAGCTCCACTCTTCCCCATGCACTGCCAAGAATATGGGTAATGACCATAGCAATGAAATTACCTATCATCTCCTGACAGACTGATATGTTGTTATCCTCTGGGCAGGCAACCAGAATGCCAACCAGAACATCATTCCAAATCCTCCACTTCATTCGATTGTCTGGAGTTGTGACCAATGGCACAGCAGTGACTCTCACCACTAACTAAATACATGGCTGGCACAGTGGCTCAGTGGTTAGCACTACTGCCTCACAGAACCAGGGACTTGGGTTCAATTGCAGCCTCAAGCAACTGTCTGTTTGGAGTTTCCACATTCACCCCATGTTTCCTTTGGGTGCTTCAGTTTCTTCCCACAGTCCAAAGATGTGCAGGTTAGGTGGATTGGCCATGGTAAATTGCCCATAGTGTCCAGGGATGTGTATGTTAGGTGGATTTTCCATGTGAAATGCAGGGTTACAAGGTTAGGGTAGGGGTATGAGTCTGGGAGGGATGTTCTTTGGAGAGTCAGTGTGGACTTGTTGGGCTGAATGGCCTGTTTCCACATTGTGGGGATTCTATGATCTCTGCACAATCCTATTCCCTTCCCAGTGAAGGAACTTTCAGCTCCTCTAAGGAAGGTTTCTGGCTTGATGTGGTTTGCATGCATGTGGTGGAGTTCCATGTGTCTGCTACCCTTGGCCATCAAGGTGGTGGAGGTCATGGGTTTGAAAATGCTCTCTAAGGAGCCTAGGTAAGTTGTTGCAGTACATTTTGTAGGTGGTACACACTGCTGCCATTGTACACCAGTTGTGGAGGGAGTGAACCTTGAAGGTGTTAGACATCTGCTTTGTCTTGGATGGATTGCCATGAGTTGAAACTACACTTATCCAGATGTGGAGGGTATTCTATCATGCTCCTGACTTGTGCCTTGTAATAGTGGACAAGCATTGAGAAGTCAAAGGCAAGTTACTCATCACAGAATTCCCAATCTCTGTCTTGGTCTTATTGCCACAGTGTATATATGGCTGGTCTATGGATTAGTTTCAGGTAAATGTAATCAGTCTACGATGTTGGTAATGGGGAATTCAGCAATGCTAATGCCATTAGCTGTTAAGGGACAATGGTTATATTCCCTGTTGTTGGAAATGGTCCTTTACTGGTATTTATTTAACATGAATGTTATTTGCCATTTGTCAACCTAAGCCTGGATATTGTCCAGTTACCTATTACATGCTGATTATCTGCTTGACCTGCAAGTAACCTTGTGCTGTAGCTTCACCAGGTTGACATGTCATCTTTAGGTGAACTAGCTTCTGCTCCTAGCATTGGCATACATAACCAGGGATGGTGATGATTGTATCTAAGTCATTGTCTGTAAGGCATTGTACCATGAGAATCTCTATGTCAGACTCTTACTTATCTAATCTGGGGGATAGCTCTCCCAGTTTTCGTACGAGCCCCCAGATGCAGTAAGAAGGTCTTTGCACAGTTGACAAGGCAGTGTGTACTGTTGTTGTTTCTAGTGTCTTGGTTGATGCCAGGTAATCTACCTGGTTTCATTCCTTTATTAAGGCTTCATAGAGGTTAGGAACAACTCCACTTAAAAATCTACCATATTGCTATGGACCTGAGACACAGGATTTTGTGTAAAAGGAAATCAATCCATTTCAGTTTTGAAAGATATGCATGGGCCTGCTCATTAAACGTTCATAAATTGAGAGGAAGTCAGATGTAAGATTAAAAGCATAGTTTGTTTAGAATTGGTGGGCAATTAATCTAAATCTGCACTGGTTCCTACTTGCTCCTGTGAAGCACCATGCCATTGGAGTAATGTTGTTTGAACCATCATAGCTTTCAGATTGCCCCTGCTATTAACGTGAGAAATCCAGTATTTTCCACCCAATAGCAGCTGGCTCATAATAGTAAATCTGACAAGTAGCTCATTTTAAGAACAGTTACACTTGGGTGTAGATGAGTAGTTGCATCTGGATCAAAGTATTACCGGAACCAAAATTAATACCTGAATCAAAATATAACTGGAACCATAGGAGATGGGTGAGGTCCTCAATGAATATTTGACCTCTGTGTTAACCATGGAGGAAGACGTGAAGACTTGGGAACTTGGGGAAGTTAGTGGCGATGTGTTTGAGACAGTCCATATCACAGTAAAGGAGGTGTTGGAAGTATTAGAATGTATGAAAGTGGATAAATCTCCTCGTCCTGATCAGATATATCCAATAACCCTGCAAGAGGCTAGAGACGAAATTGTGGGGGCTCTGGCTGATATATTTGCATCATCATTAGCCATGGGTGAGATCCCGGAGACTGGAGAGTAGTGAATGTTGTTATTCATGAAAGGCTGCAAAGAAAAACCTGGGAATTATAGACCAGTAAGCTTAACATCTGTGGTAGGTAAGTTACTTGAGAAAATTCTGAGGGATAAGATATACATGCATTGAGAAAGACAGGGTTTGATTAGGAGTACTCAGCGTGGCTTCGTGCGTGGGGGATCATGGCTCACAAATTTGTTAGAGTTCTTTGATGAAGTGACCAGGAAGGTTGATGAGAGCAGGGCAGTAGATGTAGTCTATATGGAATTCAGTAAGGCCTTTGATAAGGTTCCACGTGGTCGGCTGCTCTAGAAGGTTCAATCACATGGAATCCAGGGAGAGTTGACAAATTGGATACACAATTAGCTTGATGGTAGGAAGCAGAGTACTAGTGGAAGGATGCTTGTGGGACTGGAGGCCTGTGACTAGTGGTGTGCGTCAGGGGTCAGTGCTGGGCCCATGCTGTTTGTTATCTATATCAATGATTTGGATGAGAATGTACAAGGCACGATTAGTAAGTTTGCGGATGACACTCAGAAATTGCAGTAGGATCTTGATCAGCTGGGGAAGTGGACTGAGAAATGGCAAATGCAGTTTAACATAGATAAGTGTGAGGTGTTGCATTTTGGAAAGTCAAATCAAGGTACCAGTTTCATGGTGAATGGTAAGACTTTAAGGAGTGTCGTGGAACAGAGGGACCTTGGAGTTCAGATGCACGGTTCTCTGAAAGTGGAGTCACAGGTAGACAGGGCAGTGAAGAAGGCTTTTGGCACACTAGCCTTCATCAGTCAGGGCATTGAGTACAGAAGTTGGGAAGTTATGTTGCGGTTGTATGGGATGTTGTTGAGACCACACTTGGAGTATTATGTTCAGTTTTGGCCACCTTGCTACAGGAAAGATGTTATTAAACTGGAAAGAGTGCAGAAGAAATTTACAAGGATGTTGCCTGGACTCAAGGGACTAAGTTATAGGGAGAGGTTGGACAAGCTAGGACTTTTTTCTTTACAGTGTAGGAGACTGAGGGGGATCTTATAAAAATGTATAAGATCATTAGAGGTGAATGCACTCAGTCTCTTTCCCAGTGATGGAGATCAAGGACTAGAGGGCATCAGTTTAACGTAAGAGATGAAAGAATACATGGGAACCTGGGGGGCAACTTTTTTACATAGAGGATGGTATGCATACGGAATGAGCTGCCAGTGTAAGTGGTTGGGGCAGGTATATTAACAACATTTAAAAGGCATTGGGACAAATACATGGATAGGAAAGGTTGAGAAGGATATGGGCCAAGTGCAAGGAAGTGGGGTTAGTGTGGATGGACATTTTGGTAGGCATGGACCAATTTGGTCTGAATGGCCTGTCTCCATGCTGTAGGTTTCTATGACTCTATGACTAATTTTGTAGTTCTTGCTAATATTTAGGTGCTCATACAAAATTAGCCAACTATAACTGAATGCATTTTTTGAAGTTTGTTGATTTTCATGACTTACCAGCTTAAAATTTATATGGACAACTAGCGTAGTGAATTCCAGCATTGCTGAAACTAAAGATCAGTTGCAGGTAGAACATACTTATAGACTTCAAAGTAGTTCAAAATACATTTCAACCATTTAAGTGGCTTTGACAAAGTTGAAAGAGGAAGTGGAAGGAAATCGAAAAGAAACCAGAATAGAGTCTGTGGGAAA
Source organism: Rhincodon typus (assembly GCF_021869965.1). NCBI lineage: Eukaryota > Metazoa > Chordata > Chondrichthyes > Orectolobiformes > Rhincodontidae > Rhincodon > Rhincodon typus. The sequence goes on from NC_063350.1 coordinate 35,954,454, forward strand.
GGGATGGTGTAGTGTGATGACTGAATTCCACTGCTCCATACTCAGTGATTTGCATACATGTATATTTAGCATTCATGGAAAAATTGATAACAGTTAAATCATGTGACCTTTTGGCTAGTTTTTCAAAAGAGATAGTCATTCACAAAATAAATTATTGTCAGGACTACAATACGTGGTTCATCAAGTGCAATAATTTATCCATCCTTTCAAATACTGTGCTAATATTCAGTGGTCCCTATATCAATTAGGTGACATTTCCACTGCTAACATATGGCTAGTATTTAATTGTATATGGGAACCAATCTTTAAACTTCATTTGTGCATGAGCTGGACACTGATATTGTCTGTGCAATACTTCATTGCTTTTATACAGTGAGGTAAGATTCCAAGGGTGTGACATTCTGTAGTCAAGAAATATAAATCCATAAAACCTATTCCAATCTCCAATGTGTTTACAAAATCTTGAACATTGTAATTCTAACAAAATGTCGGTTTTATTTGCACCCTCACTTACCTGATACGGTTTTTAAATATATTATCAGGATCTGTGGCATTCATTCTCCCCAGTACAACTTCAGGTAAAAGACCTTCTTTACATTTGACTAACATTTCAGGTGGGTCAAAAACTGGTGGGTCATTTTCATCCAACACATTGATAAATACTGTCATTATCTGTGATTCTGCAGTACTCATTTCACCATTTGTGCCTGGATAGGTAAATAACGGCTCTTCATTTTCAACAGCAATCTGAATTATTCCTTTGTGACCATGCTCGTAATCTAAATGCTGAAGAATTAATGTAGTGAAACAGTTTGATGCAATTTTCATAGCTTTGTACATATACTAAAGCTTAAGTGAAGAATGAACACACTGTGGAGTCAAGATATCCTCTCACTACTGAGAAGAACGTTGGAGCATTGACAGCAGCACAGCAGAGGGTGAAGAGTCATATGGTGACTGTTAGTGGGGCTTTTTCTTTCCAGCAATGTCTCTTTCCTCAAAAAAGTATTTACAATTAATGTAGCTTCCAAGAATTTATGAAGAATAATCCTGATTCAATAGCAATTTGCTTTCATATTGTGGCTTAAATGTAACAAATATCTCAAGGCACTTCACAGCAACATAGCGAAACAACACTAGACATAGAGCTGCAAAAGGGGATAGAGTCATACAACATGTAACAGACGCTTCAGCCCAATTCGTCCATGCTGACCAGGTTTCCTAAACTGAGCTGATCCAATTTTCCTGCATTTGGCCCATATCACTCTAAACATTTCCTATCCATGTGCCTGTCCAAACGTCTTTTAAGTGTTGTAATTGTACCTGCCTCTATCACTTTTTCTGGCAACTTATTCCATACATGAACCACTTTCTGTGTGAAAAAGTTGCCCCTCAGGTGCTTTTTAAATCTTTCCCCTCTCACATTAAATGTTTGCTGTCTAGTTTTGAACTCCCCCACCGAAGGGAAAAGACCTTGGCTATTCATCCTTTCCACGCCCCTCATGATTTTATAAACTTCTGTAAGGTCACTGCTCAGCTTCCTATGCTCCAGAGAAAAATATCCCAGCCTATCCAGCTTCTCCTTATAACTCAAACCTTCCAGTCTTGATAACATACAGAGATCAGAGAAGAAAATGACAAAAAGTTTGATATATGGGACGTTTTGAAGAAGCATCTTACAAGAGGAAAGAGAGGTGGAAAAGCAGAGATGTTTAGAAAGGGAATTTCAGAGCTTTGTGCCTCATTAGTCCTGCTTTCTCTGTCAAAATTGTTAACCACTGCAGGATTATTTTGGAATGTAAAGATAATCCCCATCTTATTTTCTTGACTGAAAACCATCATTTTCTCTCCTGTGCTTCCATAACTGTCACCTCTAATAACTGATGGGGGCACATAAACATCGTTATTGCTAAGATTAAGACTATCTGCACAAATGTGAGGTGATGCATTTTGAGAAATCTAACGCAAGAGAGAAGTATACAGTATATAACAGAACTCTTAGTAGCATCAACATAAAGAGAGACCCGGGAGTATAGTTCCATAGTTTGCTGAAAGTGGCAACACATTTGGATAAGGTGGCCAAGAAGGCATATGACATACTTCCCTTCATCAGTTGGGACATAGAGTATAAAAATTGGCAAGTCATGTTGCAGCTGTTTAGAACTTTAGTTAGACCACATTTGGAATATTGTGTACAGTTCTGGTTGCCAAACTACCAAAAGGATGTGGAGGCTTTGGAAAGGGAACAAAAATGGTTTACCAGGATGTTGAGAGAGAGATAGTGGGAACTGCCAATGCTGGAGAATCTGAGTTAACAAGGTGTAGAGCTGGATGAACACAGCAGGCCAAGCAGCATCAGAGGAGCAGGAAAGCTGACGTTTTGGGTCTAGATCCTTCTTCAGAAATGGGGGTACTTATTGTCAATTTAACTAAAATCACAGCAATCACAAAAATCCCCATTTCTGAAGAAGGGTCTAGACCCGAAACATCGGCTTTCCTGCTCCTCTAATGCTGCTTGGCCTGCTGTGTTCATCCAGCTCTACACCTTGTTATCTCTTTACCAGGATGTTGCCTGGTTTGGGGGGTATGAACTATGAGGAGAGGTTCAAAAAACTTGGTTTGTTTTCATTTGAACATCGAAAGATAATGGGCGACCTGATAGAAGTTTACAAAATTCTGAGAGACATAGATAGAATGGATAGTCAGAGTCTTTTACCCAGGACAGAAATGTCAATTACTAAGGTAATAGGTTTAAGGCAAAAGGGAGAAAATTTAAAGGAGATGAGTGTGGCAAGTTTTTTTTTACACAGAGGGTGGTAAGTGCTTGGAATGCACTACCAGACGAGGTGGTACAAACAGATACAGTAGCAACATTTAAGAGGCATCTTGACAGATATATGAATGGGCAGGGAATAGATGGATACAGACAGTGTAGCAGCAAAAACGTTTCAAATTAGAAAGACATCATACGTCGGCACAGTCTCAGAGGGCCAAAGGGCCTGTTCCTGTGCTGTGCTGCTCTTTATCTTTGTTCTGTTCAGCTGGCCCTGTTGTCTTTCCTGGCCCCCATGTCAGCAGGCATTGATAATAGCTCTCTCTCCTGAGGTATTTTTCATCTTCCCTTCAAATCTGTCATCACTAATGTTGTGCTAAAACAAAAGCCTCGACAGCCCTGTCCCTGAAAACCTTCACCACCAACCTCCCTTTCACTCCAAAGTACTTGAACTTGGTGTCACTTCTAAAATCTGTTTACTGGACTACAATGTTTGAATTCCTCAAGTTAGATTTCTGCCCATGTCATTGTACCAAAAATCTAAAAGGACACTCAATTTGACTGTTGCTGAGCATTGGCTCAGCTGAGATAAATAAAAAAGTTATGAAAGGGACAAATCTGACTGTAACAGCTGATGAGGAAAGACAAGGAGGAATCCTGTCGTGGCACTGAGATGAGAGGAAGAGATAAGGTTAATGCTTAGGAAGTACAATGTCTTCAAAGTGCATATTTCTTCTGAATAAGAAAAATGACATATGATGGGAAGAGACCTTAATTAAAATGCATACCTTTATCAGCAACAGAATTCCATTGTTTGTATCTGGTTCAGTTTCAATCTTGTAATTCTCCTTTTCATTCCCATGTATAATGGCATACTTTGCTTTCCAACCTGGGGTATTAGGTTGGTCTCCATCACTTACCTTTACTTTTAGTATAACTGCCATAACATTATTTTCAGACACAGTTGCTGAGGCCTGAAAATTAAAGATGTAACTTTATTTGATTTTAATGAAACTGAAATAAGTTTATACAAATTGCAGTGATTTTGTGGATATCACATCTTAGAATCATAGAATCATACAGTACAGAAGAGACACTTCAGTCCATCAAGTCTGTGCGGACATCTACATTGCATTTTGAAAATAATTGATTGAAAAAGTTAATACACCCAAATTATCCTTAACGATCAGTACTTACAGTGCAACTGACAAAGAAAGGAGGGTTATTGTTTTTGTCTTCCACATTAACAAATACTGTAGCAGTGGAGGAGTGTTGAATTAGAAGACCATTGTCTCTCGCTCGAATGAAAAGTTTGTATGAGGTGATTTTCTAAAACCAAATGTCAGTAAAAATGTAGTTAATTAAACTGTTTCATATCTCACTTAATTTAGCAAGAAGAAATTTCTAACTTTCAAATTAATCGAGCGAAAGTAATTTCTAACAGTTTTGTTTTCAGTTATTCAGTAATGAACAAATCTACTTTAAATACACTTTCAGTAATGAACAAATCTACTCTAAATACACTTAACACGTTGGCCTGGAAATTTAAGCATTCTCCACAATTGTCACATTAGCATTGACTTGATGACATCTAACAGTCAAATCCTTGTCAAGGAAGTCACAGCATAGCCATGCAAGCATTGACCTTCAAGATGTCATCATGTTCCAAAGAGAATTTATGTTTTGTAGAATATCACATCACTCACAATTCCTTTCCATAAATTATAATATATTATCCATGACTTTGATTGGAGATTCTACAATACAGCCCACACATTCAAAATAAATCCATAAAATATTTGCCACACCTGATAATCTAAGCAATTTTTAAGAGTAATTGTTCCATTTTCTTGATCAATTGCAAACATAGCTCCAGTTGGTGACTCCGGTTCAGAAACAAGATAGTACGAAATAATTGAATTGGGATGTTTTATCTCATCTTTATCCGTGGCTTCAATTTTAAAAATACTTTGACCTAAACAAAAGACAAAGGGTATCCAAATCTGACACATCTGTCACTAAACAATGATTAAGTTTCTTAAAACAAATCCTGATTTATTTAACTTGCTGCATAGCAAAATAAACGTATCATTAAATTTTACATTTTACATTTATGGCTCGAAACTTCTTGCACTGTGAGTGAAGATCGGAAATTCAGGCAGAGTGAAACATGCCTCCAGGATTTTACACGTATTAATTTAAATTGACAAAACATTAATTTGAACGTTGTTGAACTCTAAATTAAATTGCTGAGATGCCATCACTCACCTTACACTACCACAGAATCTATTGTTTGTTGTGAAAAGTTCTGCCCCTCTAAGAAGTATAAATTTGTGGGGAAAAAATGTTTAGAAAAAGCTTGTTGCCAAGAAAATGTGACAGAGGCATGGTCAATTTACACTCTGTAGGCAGTAGCCATTAGTAAGCTTTCCAACTAACTGCATAATGAATGAGAAAAGAGACGTTACATTAAGGAAAGTAAGGAAGCAAATTCAAGCACAAAAAATAGCTTAGCAAACCTTGATAAAGTAGTAATATTAAATAAAAAATATTTTCAAATCCTTTTTATGTAAATTATTGGAAACTGATCCAAAGCTCAAAATTTTTCCAGCCCCTGAAATATGGGGGAAATAATGAGTTAGTTGGGAAAATATGGCAAGATTGAAAACATTAGATTTTCGACTTTGAGAGAAAAGATTTTGATTCTTCAACCAACATTGAACTATGAGATCTGAATTTCATCAGGAGCAGTGAAATGCTTATTTGAACGCACTTACTTGCGTGCACTGTTTGCATGCATAAGTATCTAATCTTGATTAATTTATATTCAGTGCTGGAACTTTATTGGCTAGGTTTTTTTGGCCAAGTGCGAGTTGCATGAATTTTTTTGATGGACTGTTGCCACAAGTTCCAGTGAGATTGTTAGCCAAGCATGCCTCATTATCTGGGCACCCGGGCCCTTGGCATTCCTCACATCCAATTCTACTCACAATTTATCAGATGCCATTCGCCAAATGACTTGCCGCTCACCAGATATCCCACTGAAAGACCATCATCTCTGGCATCCATGCAATATTTGAAAGGCTGCTGTCCATCTGGACAACCACTGGCATTCTGAACCCACCTTGCTCAGTCAAGGATGGAGTTGGAAGATGTCAGATAAGGGGATGTTAGCAACGTGATTCTCCAATAGAAAAATGGAGGCCTCGTCGAGGGGGTGGTACAAAGAAAGGGAGCCATCTTCCCAGAGATACAACAGAGGAGAACATGCCACCAGATCCTGGCAGCTTGATCACCACTTGGGTCAGTATCATCTCAACCGTGCACAGCAATGACTAGCAGTGCCCTAAAAAGGTTAATGACCACCACTTCCACCAGGATAAGTGCCACACTCTTTCCCTCTGCTACTTCACACTCATTCTATCCTTGCTATTACATCCACCTCCCAAAACTCATGCCGTACCACTGTCACTATTACCCCTATTCCTTCACCCACTTGCCAAGACATCATGCCACTAACCAAGCATGGCCTCTGTACTGCCTCTCACTCCCTCAGAACACCTCACTATCTTCCCACCACCCGCACCAGAGCTAACAGCAACTTACTTTCACCTCACTCAATCCATCCTTTCTCTCATTCCAGGAGAAGATAGCCCACAATGGGGCAGAAAGGGCCAGAATGAATATAGTTATGCCCGAAATTACACTGCTAAGCCTCTGCAAGGACAGAATCTTTGATTGTGTAGCAGAAGACTGGGACTGCTCCTTCGGGGATGTTGAGACATCCATGTCCCACAACCAAGTCCCACACCATTCTGCATTCTACTGCAGCACTGATAGTCAACCTTCAGTCAATCTCACTCATTGCCTACCACTTGTAACCATTGACTGCAACACCCTTTCTCTCTTTTGTCATGCATGGTTGTGAGCAGTTGCTAAATGACAGTTGCCAATGTTTGGGAATGAGAGGCCCATGTGACTGGTGTCCATAGATTGTGCCCTGATAATGTTGAGGCTTTCTGCAGCCAGCAGGGAGCTGAAGTTGCCAGGTAACTGCTCTAATTTCCATGTTGAGATTTCTCAATGTCTAACTTGTTCAGCAAGTTTGGTAAGATAGGAAGCTGAATATCAGTGAGGTGAGTTGTGCCATAATAAAGTATTTAATAAGCTTTAATTCCTTGATTGACAACACGTCTAGTGAAAAACCTGGCTCATCTCTTGGCAAAAGCATGCAAGATGGAGTGAGATTCTCCTGATGTCGAGATAGGCCTTGCATGACTTTTTATCTGATGCTGCTACAAATCTTGCAAAAACCACATCACTCAAACACTTACAAAATTCCGTCCACTGTGTCTACTCTCAAGGGCACTGGAGAGAAACTAGGTCGTACAATTCCCAAACTGATTATCAGACCAGTTACCTAGCAGCTACAGCTCACTGATTGTACCTCAGGGCACCCAGGACAGCAACCTCCAACCTTATAGGGCACACTCCATGGACAGCAACCACCTACATTCCCTGTCCATAGATGGGCATTGCACACTCACCAGCCTCACCATTCCTCAAAACTCAACTCTGACTCACTTAGAATGCAGTTGTCCACTTCAATATTGCACTTTGGAGTGCGCTAATACCTTTCATTGGAATGCTGATGTCAGGCATTTGCATTTTGTAGGCAGGCACAGTCACCCATCTCATTGGTTTGACCAGGGTGCATCACTGGGCTCCTCAGTTGCTCTCTCAGCATTCACTCACTGTTTCACTCAGAATTTAAACATTCACAGCACTTCTGTAATCACCTTGCTGTTTTAGCACAAACACATAGCCAGGCAGGTTGTCGTGGTTGTCAGATGTAATCAGTAATGGGTGTGGACATATTACTGTTAGGAACCATGCTATTTCAATGTCACATCTTCTATACGTGCTAGCAGTGTATGCAGTAAACGCACTAAACGTCCTTCAGCCGAATGACCAGGCCTCAAAGTCTGAGGGGAGTAGTCCTCACTCATGTCAAGGTGTTGTCATCAGTTGGGGATCCCACCACATTCAGTCAAGGACATTTTCAGATCTCAGTCTACGGGCTTGGACACAGTCAATCAGCCGCTTGGGGCCTCCATGTTAGGGATTCTGTATAACTGCAATGGGCCGTGGTCAGTCCTGCAGATCCATTCCATCCAGTCTGGAGATTAGCAGTAAGTCAATTGGGGACCTGCAGAGAGATCTGTTAGGGGTCCAGTTGCTCATCAGTTTGGGCTATCCACCCATATTGGTCAGGGAGATGGGCAATGGACTGTCCTGGGATCTGCTCACTGAATGGCACAGTGGGTTGTCAGGGGCAACTGCTGCTATAGGGCAGCTGGGGAAGATGCTTGTGCAGATTGGAGGGGCATGCTGGGATGCAGAGAGAATAATAATTGTGAAGGGAAGCAATTCCGCCTATAAGGGTGCGAAAACACGGTACATCAAAGGACATGGGTTACCATGGTTATCATGGTACAGATTCCACCTACTGGCCCATTTGTCATGATATTTTTCTTCACCTCAATAATCCTGAATTTAAATAAAAATAGTTTAGAGGAACTATTTACCTGGAGCAGTGGACTCCGAAACCTGGACATGGTAAATATCATTGGAGAACACAGGGGGATTGTCATTGATATCTTTTACTTTGATCTGATAAATCAGTGATGAGTCCAAAATATTTCCAGTGCGTTTTTGCAAAGCATCAACTGTTAACTGAATGTAAGCATACAAATATTGGGATTTTAGAATGCAACCATTCAAAACAATATGATGGAAATAATAAACTTAACAGATAGTAATAAAATGTAACAAAATCACAAAACCTCTCTTTAAGTATTATGGTAGAAAAAGTATACCTTCAAATTGCAAAATGCTCTCTGGTACAAATTTGCAGCCATTAGAGGGATCCTTATTCATGTTTCATAGTGTTCTGCCTGGACACCCACAGGATATCTATTCATTTGACTAGTTTTCTTAAAGATGTTTGGAGCTGATTGGAATTGGCAAACATGCTGCATATAGATGCTGAAGCTGCTGAAATTCTACGGTTTGTGATGAGACATGAAAAATGCCAATTTCATCAGGTGCTGAAAAGCTCCCAGAATTGTGAAATATATATCATTTCCTCTTTGATTGAGTGTTAGCTTTTGTCTTATTATGCTCCACTGATCCACTTTAGGATATGCTCCTAAGTTAAAGGTACTAAACAAATACAAATTGTTGATTACACTTTCTAGGCTAGAGTTCCTACTATACGGAACAATCTCAAAAATGAATATATGAATAGCGCTACTGTTGTTATAAATAGAGCATAGAGGAAATTGTTGCATAGATTCTGAGTAAACAGAATGGCAACTGCTACAACATAATAAGAAGTTGTCAAGTCTCAAATTGCCTGATGTATTAAAGTGTAAGTAAAACCTTTTCTTTTAAATGAATTACCACAATCAGTAGTTCCAAAGTGTAACTGATAGTGGTAATAAATACAACTGAAAATAGCAATTCATGGATTTGTGATAAAAAGAATATTCATTTTTGCTGAGGTTTGGTTTGATCTTATAAAGTCTGGCATTATGCAGAAGTCAAACTAGATTGCAGGTCTTTACTTTGTTCACAATTGTTTTTGTTTTCTACTTGTTGGGAAACAGATTTGGGAGGAGACTTACAAATTCCAGGTGTACACAGACTAACAACTTGTGTTGGGCTGTGTGCTTCAGAGATATACAAAGATGGTTGTATATATTCAAGAACTCTCTTGACAATGCCTTTTAAAATGTCTGTCTGAGGGGTGTGTGGACTTTTTACATTAGATAGCAGTGGTGGATCAGCCATGAATATTTTCAAGGCAAAAACAAAAATGATTCCTGTAAGGCGAAAAAACCAAACATAATTGCAAGTAGATGGGAATGTGGTATTTGAAATGCAGTCAGATAAGCCATAATCTTATCAAATGGTGGAGAAGGTCAGAGGGATGAAATAGGCTAAATCTGCTTATATTTCGTATGTTCATATTTTTGGAGGATGTTTACTCTTGGGCAAGAGTCTAGAACAAGGGCTCATGGTTTAAACAATGGGTCACCCATTTAAGACAGGGACAAGGCAAAGTATTTTCTCTCGGAGGTGGTGAATCCTTGGAATTCTCTTCTTTAAACAGTGGGGTGGAGAAGATTCCGATGATTTTTATAACAGATGTAAATAAATTCTTGGTAAGAAATTTCATGAAAACTTACTGGAGTATTTGAGAATGTTGAGATTACAATAATATCAGTCATGATCTTAGCAAATGGCAAGGGTATAAGGGATTGAGTGACCTACTCCTACTCCTAACTTGTATGTTTGTATTTCAAATTGTTTCCCATTTCAAGTAATTTCTTATTTCAAAAAGACACTGAACAGCTACAGATCTATACAGAAATTCCAAGTGTCTAATGAGAACCAATTTTAGAGAAATCTTAAATGAATTTAAATATTAAGTGGAAAACAAAAATGCTTACCTTAAATATTGAGGTTGTTTCCCGATCGACATTACGATTAACGTACAAGTTTCCATTGTTCTTGTTTATTTCAAATAAGCCACGTTCCGGATCTTGATCAACTCCAGGACCCATAATTTTATACCACAATGAATAATTTTGTGTTTTGTCATTTTGAAGCTAGAAAATGGAACAACTCTATAATAACCAGATAATGTATAGCCCCTGAAAATTAGGAGGAATCTGGGAGGTCAGGGGTTGGGGTTGGTGTCATCAGTGACAGCCTCTGCACAGATAACTGCGTGCATTCTAATGCTCAAGAGTAAACATTAATATTGTGCTTAGACACGTCACTAACATGGTACCCATGTATATTTCATAAAGCAGTATGGTCAGATAATAATTTAAGCATTAGCTTTAACTATTTATTTTTAAATACCTATAACAGGATTGTCTGACTTGTAGTTTCAGCATTGCACTCCAATCACACAGACAAAGAATTTTTGAAATTTGTTATGGCAATTTGATAGTTTGGATGAGTACTTCCTGAGTATTGCTATGAAGAGCGATATGCTGTTGAAGCTTTTTGTCTTGCATTCATCAGGTCAGTTTTTTTATTTGTTTAGCCAATGTGGGCATCACTAGAATGGACAAACATTTTTTGCCCATCTTTAATTGCCCAAAGGGCAGTTAGGAGCCAATAACTTTGCTGTAGGTTTGTAGTTACATGTAGGCCAAACCAGGTAAGGATGGTAGATTTCCCTTCCTAAAGGATATGAGCGAATCAGGTGGGTTTTTAAGACAATCGACAGTGAGTACACGGTCACCATTAGGTCAGCTTTTTATTTTGTTTGTTTTATTGAAATTAAATTTCACCAGCTGCTATAGTGGAATTTGAACCCATGTCCCCATAAGAATAACCTGAGGTTCTAGATTACTAGCCAGTGACACTAACACTACATCACTACCTCCTCAGATGAAAGAATGCCATGTTTCAAAGAAAACAATAATTTATATTGCATGAGAAAGGGGATGGGGTGTGTTGGTTTGTGAGTGGACTTTGTTTAGTAAAGTTCCATTAAAATAATTGGAATTATTAGACAGAAAATCCTGTGGTACTGTTAACCACCATGTTTGAATTTTCTACTAGGAACACATGAATGGATAATGTTTAGTAAATTGCAACTTAAAACACGATTTCAAGATTGTGTTGATTTTTATTAGTTTTAATGGTGCATACTTTCAAATATTTTCTAAATTCTTGAGAATTTCTCTCTCTAACACTCAATTTTGATTGTGGGGTTGGTCAGATGTTTCCTCACAATGGAATATTCAGGCAGATCTGACAATAGTTTATCATTAATTCCATTTCCAATTGTATTACTTACCTGGGCAAATTTAGGGAATGGACCTTCATCTTCTTCTGTAATTTCAAATGTGGCTAGAACCCATGCTCATTTGCAACGTCATAGTTGATGTGGTTTCAATTCCTTTGAATTTCCCAATCTCAGGTCCTGCAATGCATTTTTAATGATTTTTGTTTGATATTGTTTTCATGTATTTTTCCTTTTGCATTTTGTAGCTGCTATCCTCTACTAGAAGTATTCCTTTTTGTAGGGAGAGAGGCATTCCTTAGCTGTCATCAGGGCTGCTCAATCACAAGTTGGACTAATGTCCCTTCTGACAGATGTGATGAATTCTAGCACATCACCCAATACCTAGCATTGATTGTTTCATTCACACCAGCTTCATAGTACCTACTGATGAAACTTGGGCACTTCACAAAAAAAAAGCTAAGTGATGATCAAATTGAATTGAATTGAATTGAATTGAATCTGGACTGTCTGGTAGGTAACCTAGATCTTCAGTCTATAGCTACAATACCAGTGACAGATACAAACACAAGATAACATGCGGCTATGCAAAAGAAAATCCACTGTGCTTGAGTATGATTATGAATGGGGTCTGAATTTTGAAAGTCCAACATTTAAATAATACGCCAGTAGTCTCATGAATTGTATTAAAACATTATAATATGTTGGGGCATAAATATCCTATGCAGAAGAGCATTAGAAATGGTTTTCAGCCCTGTGCTGCCCGTCGTTGAGTTACCAATCAATGTATTAAAACGCCTCTAGAGTCTTCTGGTACTTTGTAGGGAAGACTTTATTGTACTTCCCTTTGCACTAACCTTTCCTAACACCCTGAAAGCTGTTCCTTCTGATAACTCCTTCATATGTCCTGATCCACTGTGGGAGTTAGTGTGTAGATACACAGGATTGACTTGCCTTTTTTCAAACCGCTCTCATATCAACCTTTCTATTCATCTTGTAAGGAAAGATTGACTAAAGCTTGAAGCTAGGATTTGTTGAATACTTAGCACCAACTCAATCTATTGACATCTTGTGAGGAGATAGTCCAATTCATTCTCGGTAGGGAGTACACGATGGAAGCAGGGTAGCAGGGTGGCGGATCCTGCTGGGTGCCATTGTGCTGAAATATGGACCCTAAACCCAAACGTATTTAAAGGACAGCTCAGCAATTATAAGGGATGTACTTTTAACTCTTTTTTACTGAGGCTCAGTCTGTGGGAAGGACTGTTCTAGAATTTTGGCAGATGGTAATGCCAGCAAAGAAGAAGGGCAGATGAATAACTGACTCGTGTGCAAAGTCAGTTGTTGCAATGCAATGAAAACAGAAGTTGCTGGAAAAGCATGGCAGGTCTGGCAGCGTCTGTGAAGAGCAATCCGAGTTAACATTTCGGGTCCAGTGACACTTCCTCAGAAGAAGCTGAGACAGTGACCCGAAACGTTAACTCTGACTTCTCTTCACAGATGTTGCCAGACCTGCTGAGCTTTTCCAGCAGCTTCTGTTTTTGTTTCTGATTTACAGCATCCGAAGTTCTTTCAGGTGTTGCAGCACCTCTTGTCTGTGAACTGACCAAGAAATGGATTAGATGGAGCACAGAAGAGAAGCTCTGCAAGAGACAGATAAGGCAGAGGGCAATCTATAGACCTTTGATGGAGATGCCAACAGGAGAAGGCTGATGTACATGCACAAGATTTTTGGTGCATCAGCAGACCTGCCAGACAGTCTCCTTGTCACTGTGAAGATGTATGAAGAAGCCTGTCTCCAACATGGCAGAAATCATGACAAAGGGCATGGACCACATGCTTTCTTCTGTGGAAATGGTGGCCAGCTGATGGCTACATTGAGAAATGTAAAAATGAAAGCCTTTAATAGCCATTGTCTCAGCTTCTTCTGAAGCACAATGAAAAGCTCTATAATATTCCAATGCTGCAGTGGAAATTTAAACAGAGATTGCAAAATCCATTCATGGTGTCATTAGGTTGAGATTGATCCCATTTTGCGTGCAGATCTCTGACCATTTGAGATTCCATGTCCTTGTTGCGTTTCAGCAATCTGTCTTCTAACTGATTACTAGGATTACTGATTGGCAGTAGTGCTATGGAGCATGAGCCCGCCATTCTCTTTCAAGATGACTTATGTTCCTACCAGTGCCTTTCCCCAAGACCCATGCTGTGGTCTCTTGACCAGTCATGCAAGACTGCTATTTCCCATTCTGAAGTGGTACATATTTTCTTATTATCTTTGTAGTGATGTTTCTTTAAGAGTGCAACATTACCAATTATCACTAATAAGCCATTACCAAGATGCTTTCACATGACCACAGGTCACAACTCTGTGCACTGTTGCGCATGAGGCAGAGGCTGTGTCTAAATATTGCTGTCAACTACATATATTAGTTTAACTATGTACAGGGAGCAATGGTGAGCCAACTAAGGGAAATGTATAAAAACTGTACAAAAGTCAATTGTGCACAGCAAACATGAAATAACGTACCCAGATAATGATAGTTAGATGGAACACCAGGACAACAATCAACACAGTGAGGAATTGTGAATGATGCAGGACATGGTGCAATTATCAGCGAACATCTCTGTGTCTACTCTTAGGACAGAAGGAAGTTCATTGATGAAACAACTGAAGATGGTTGGGCCCAGGCCTGAGGAACTCCTGCAAGATGTTCTGAAATTGTGATGACTTCAAACAAACATGACCATCTCTATTTGTGCTAGGTACGACCCTCTAATTTGACTGACTCAAGTTTTGCTCTCCTGTTATTTACAAAATTAATTGTTTACAAAGGAAAATAGTGATCAGTCAGTAGCTGCTTTTGTAATTTGCTAAAGTAAATTATTTAAAATGTGAAATGCTGATCAGTCAATTTTTTAACTGTTAACTAGAACTTCCAATTTCTCTTTAATGTATTAAAATCAGACATTATAGTCATGTTAATGAATTGCCATCCTGAAATTAATGCACTGGCTACTTTCAACGAAATCTGCACTAGTGGATTGCAAATTATAGACAACCTTCCTGAATTCCTGGGTAACTTCACCTTTAAAAGAAAAAAATTCATTCATTTAATTGGGATGTAAGCACCTCTGGCAGGCCTGCATTTATTACCTACAGGGGATTCTGCTGTAACTCGATAGTTGCATTCCAGCACAACATCACGTAATAGAAAATCACGCTATATATATAACGGGACCTGTGGGAAAAAAAGTGTTGGGGCAGACCACCAAAAAAATTCACTCAAAATTCTCCCTCACCACTCTCCTACAAGTGTTGGTGCCAGTCATCAGCATTAGCTTCATCCAGTCTTCAGCACTTGCTTCTTCCAGTTGCAAGTAGCATTATTAATTCAATAGAAGTGAGACAATCAATAAAGTGCCAGAGATCAGTTTACAACTAAGAACATCGCGATTTGAAGAAGCAGACAGTAATGAGCAGATTTACAGATTCACAGATTCCTCTTCACACACCAACAACACATTGTAAATCCGTCCACAAAGTTCAATGACCCTTATCATCATGATCACGAATAGCAAACCCTCAGCCACATTCTGCTACCACCAGCAGCATTAATCACCTATCAGCAGTAAGTCTGAACTACCATAGACAGCATCCTTTCGACAGCAAAATAACACCTATGGTCACCAACAGCATCCAGCTACCAACAGAATCACAAGGACACCAGCAGTATGAAGCATTTCCTGGAATAATATCACCCAGTGCTCAACACCAACACCATTCAGCAGCATTAAACCCCACAGCAAAAACAGTCACTGAGAGTAATGGTCTAATCTCCAGCAGCATCACTCAGTCATTGGAGCAAATCCCAATCACAAACCCCTTTACAAACATTAGCAACAGCAAAGCCCAATTAGAAACAATATCAAGACAAATGCCAACAACATCACCCTGATGCCAACAGCTAAATGTATTCATGGGTAACACCATTTACCTGTCAGAAACATCAACAACATTTAGTCACTGGCAATCACATCAGCTGCTCACCAGCAGCATCTCCCAGTCACCAGCAAAACTACCCAATGTGCAATTACACTACGTTGTCACCATCCCTCTTCAACTGGACATTGACGATCATTTATTTCCTCAAGCTGTTTTCTCGTGATTGCTCTTTGGGAAACCTATTGCCCAATTTGTACTGAGGCTTAATTTCATTATTTTTATCAATCTGACTGGTATTCCAATCAATTGTGAATTTGAAAGGTCAAAATTTTTTACATGACAGTCAAATTATCCAGGCTTGTGTGTAGTGATCTTGATGTAACTTTTTGAAATAATACAATAGGAACATTATGTTCTTATATTCTCATGCAGTTGTGTTTCTGATTTGTTGTTGCAGTTCCTCTAATACTAAACATTGTGGAGATCGCGTTATAGCCAACACAAAGTTTGCATTTTACAAATACCACTCCCCTATTCGTCAATCGTTTTGTCATCAATTTGCATTGACGGAACATGCGTTATAGGAGAACTCCCTATTATCTAAATGTTCTTGAGAAAATGATCATGCGTTGCCCTTTTGAACTTCTGCGATCCATCTGCTGTGAGCTAATCCACACTGCAGTTAGGAGGGAGTCTTCAGGTTTTTGATACAAGGACAGTGTAGCCATGATGATATAGGGCTGCCCAAGAAAGCATAATGATGGCTTGCTGATAGTCCATTCATCTATTAAAGTGTTGAAACAGTTGCAACCCAGAAAAAAAGAACATTGCCTGATTAAAGCTCTTCCATTCTGTCATTACATAATATTTATTTACAGAAGATAAATAAATTTCAAGTACTTTCAGTTTCTGCTATAGATATTTCAAATGGTTTGAATGATCGACACATCTACTAAACTGAATTAAAAGCATTTTGTTGTGAACTAATGACTTTTTTAACACACATTCTATTGACATTATAAGGTTTATTGGAAACAGTGCCTCATCTTTGAATAGGCCTGGAAATACCTTAACTTGACCTGGGTGATATGAAGGGTAATTAGCGTCAATGAAAAGATGTAGTTTGGAATGAGAGACATTTCAACAAAACTTACCTTTCAAAAGGCTCCCATCATCAGAACAATGATTCCTGACACCCCTGGAATTCTGTGAACCAAATTCTTTGAAAAGTTGACCCAACAAAAAATTACAGAGATGTGCCAATCCCTATGTTGGAGCTGACCAGGTTAAAAGCATCAGTTGTGGGTTTGCAACCCAAAGCATCCTTAAATACACTGTCAAAAATCAGGAATTTCAGGAATGATATTGGAAATCCCAGAATTAGGTCCGTACATCTATTTTCACTCCTACATGGAATCTCCTGGCCCCCGTGAAAATCCAGCCCATCTACTTTCAAGTCAATACAGTGTGTCACCAAGAGGAAAGCTTGCAGGTAATAGTGTCCTGGGTTTCCACTGTCCTTATATTTGAAGGTGGTAGAGTTCACAGTTTCAGGAGGGACTGTTAAAGGACTGTTAAATGCAAGTTGCTGCAGTGAATCTTGTTTGTGGTGCACTTTACACCAGCAACAAAAGCAAGCGACAGCCATGTTAAGCCTGCTATTGGCTGCCAAAGAATGCAACAGTCCAATGACACCAGAACAAGTCATGGGAGTAAAATGAAAGTCCATCATTCTTGTGGGCACAATTAAGTCTAAGCAAAAAAAGAAGATAGGGCATAAAGATTCTTGGACTTTAAGACAACAAAGGACATCAGAAATTATGACTAGCTATAACTATGAGTGTATATCTGGAACAGTGAAATTGGACTTATTCCATGATTTATTAAATAAAACAAAATAAAAATTATTGAAATGCAGTAAGAATATGAAAGTAATACATACCCTGGCATTCTGAATGATTGATTGGACGACTGGATGTATCCCATTCTTTACTTCATTAAGGTTTTCTTGATTATGTACCAAACAGTTCATGACAAGTTTGCAAAAATCATAATTGAAAATGTCACCAATAATGTTGCTTTATTTAATTTTACTGCTGGACATTATAGTGTACATTTTAAATGCAAACTCCAATATAAAAATGTCATAGCAATTGTTGAAATATGTTTACACTTTATCTGTGGGTAGCTGCAGAAAGGCTATATAATGCCAACCATATTTGTCCTTTAAAAGTGGTAATGAACTTTTCCTTTGAAAGATGAATTCATATGGTCATGGTGTTTTCACATTGTTGTTAAATATGGAATTGGAGTTTTGTTGTTCAACAACAATGAAGGAACAGAGATATATGACCAAGTCTGTAGTACCCAGCCTCATTCTGATCTTAACTCATGATCAAAGAGGATACTGCAAAATCTTTCTAGTCAGGATCGCTAATCATCTTGCTATTGAAGAACAAAGAACGTGATTCTGACCAGACACTGATATATAAGTATCATCTGTCACTTGTCAGCTCCGGTTTCGATGTTATTTAGCTACTTCATTGAACAATGGAGTTGTGGGTCATGTCAGTGAATAACAACTTCCTTAAGACTTTATCGAGAGAAAATTATTAATGAAGTAGTTGAAGATGGCAAGGACAAGGCAGATTTATAGAGTAAGTACATTTGAGATTTCTTATAGTAGTGGTGGCTGATCTCTGACATTTATGGCCATCTTTATTTGAGTCAGTATTACAGAATTGTAGAAGTGTTACAGTGCAAAAGGAGGCTAGTCAGCCCATCCTAGCTGCACCAGCTCTTCAGATAGACATCATGACTAAATGTCACTCTCCTTTTTTTTCCCATCCTCTTGCACATTGTTCCTAGTTAAATAATTAGCCATTGCCCTCTTGAAAACTTCAATGGAACCTATCTTCATCATACTTCCAAGCAGTGCATTCCAGACCAGAACAACTCAGTAATTTTTGTTTTATAACACCACATTTGCATCTTTTGCAAATTACTTTAAATCTGTACCCTCTCATTCTTGAACTTCTTATGTGTGTAAACAGTTAATCCCCATTTACTCTATTTAGGTTCTTCATGATTTTGGAAACTTTTCTGAGCCTTTTTCTCTAGAAGGACAACTGTTCGAACTTCTCCAATCTATCCTCATCACTGAATTTTCCCATTCCTGGAATCATAATTGTAAATCTTCTGCTATGAGTCCGGAGATAGGTGATCCCATGGGTGTCCCGTTGATTTGCTCGTACGTTTGGCTGTTGAAAGTGCAGTGGGTGGTCAGGCATAGGTCCAATAGTTTCAGCATGTTGTCCTTGGAGATGGTTTCACTGGGGTCGTGTTCTTGTTCAAGTAGTGTTGTCATTGTTTCCCTTGCTAGTATTATTGGTGTATTTATACACCAAGGTTCCTCTACTTTTCCTCTCCATTTAGAATTTTACTCCCTTTTTGTATTGCCTGTTCAGGTTCTTCTTACCAAAACACATCACCTCAAAATTCTTGGCGTCGAACATTGTTTGCCACCTAATTGCCACTCCACCAACCTGTCTATGTCCTGTTGAAGTTCTACATTGTACTCTTCACAATTTATAATGCTTCTAAGTTTCATATTGTTTGTAAACTTTGAAATAGAGCTCTGCTCACCAAGATTTAGATCTTTAATATTTATCAGGAAAAGCAAGGACTCCAATGCTGACTGCTGAGGAACTCCATTACAAACCTTCCTCCATTCCAAAACAAAATTATTGACTATCATTTTCTGTTTCAGTGAATTTTTATCCAAATTGCTCTTGGCCTTTTTATACCATTAGATGTGACTTTTCTGACAAGTGTGTTATGCGGCAATATATCTAATGCAGCAATATATCTAATGTACAGCATATCAACAACATTACCAACATGAACTCTTTCTGTTTACTTCTTCAAAAAGTTCTAGCAAATTGATTAAGTGTGATTTTCCCTTAAGAAATCCCTGCTGGCTGTTTATAATCAATCTACTTTTTTCGAGGTGACTACTCATTCTATCTCAAATAATTTTTTCTGGAAGCTTCCCCACCGCAGAGTTTAAATCTGGAATTAATGATTCTTACATACTTTCTTGAACAAGAGCATGGTGTATGCAATTCTCCAATCTTCTGTCACCTCCCCTATGTCAAGGGAAGACTGAAAGATTATGATCAGTACACCTGCAATTTTCAGTCTTACTTATTTCAGTATACTTGGGTGTATCTCATCCAGTGTGGTGTCTTCTCGACTTTAAGTACCACCATTCTATTACCTTCCTTACTGATTTGAACCCTATGAGTGACAGAAGCTCCTCATCTAGTGTTCTTAATGCTTCAATCATGCCCCTGACTCATTTGTAAATCTCCTCTTAGGTTCCTAATTGGTTCTACTTTTACCATTCTTTTTTATTATTTATATTGCCAAAGAAGAATTTGGGACACCCCTTTATGTTGGCTGACAATCTTTTCTCATAATTCCTATTTGATTCACTGACATATTTTACTTTAGCTCCCCCCTGAAACTTTTGTATTTCTCTCGGTTCTCAATTGTATTTTCTACTTGACATCTGTCATAAGATCACTTTGTCTTCTTTATCTTAATTTATATTTTCTTTGTCATTGAGGAACTTCTGGATATGTTTGTCCTATCTTTTCTTTTTTGGATGAATATACATTAAGAGTATTCAAACCATCTTCTCTTTGATGATAGTCTATTGTTCAGTTGCAGTTGTTCTCAACAACCTTTCATTCCAGTCTGGCACAGTTCTGTTCTTACTCCACTGAAGTTGGCTCTCCACCAATTTATTTTTCTAACTCTGGATTGACCATTGTCATTCTCTGCCATCATCTTACTATATAATGATCACTGTTTCCTAAATGTTCCCCCACTGATACTTGACCTACTTGGCCTACATTTTTTTCAAGAACCAAGTCCAACAGTGCATTATTTCTTATTAGATTGGATATATACTGCTATAATAAATTCTCCTGAACATAATTTTGAAACATTTACACTCACCAGCCCTTACTATGTCCCAGTCTATATTTAGATAATTAAAGTCCCTTATTATAACTACCCCATAATATTGGCATGTCTCTGTACTTTCCTTGCAGATTTGTTCCTCCGTATCCTTCCCATCACTTACTTGTCTATACAGTACACTGGGCAATGGAATTGCACCCTATCTGTTCTAGCCAAATTGATTCTGTTCTTAAACCCTCAAAGACATCCTCTTTCTCCAGCACTTCAATGTATTCTTTATCTAACACTGCCATGCCTACTCCTTTCCTTCCCTTGCTATCTTTCCTGAATACCTTTTACCCAGGAATATTTAACACACAGTCTTGCCCTGCCTTGAGACAATTCTCTTATCACTGCAACATCATATTTCCACATGACAATCTGAAAATGTAACTCTCCAATCTTGTTTACTATAGTTCATGTGTTGACAGTCAGGTACAGCATCCATGCTTAAGACATCATTACTTTCTCCCATGTTCTGAATTTCTTGATTAATTTACAATTCTCAGCTATTACCATCTGTTTGTCTAATTATTTTCTAAACCCTGGAGTTATTTTCTAAAATTGTCTCCTATTTATCCCATCCAGCCAAATTAGTTTAATGCCTTCCCAACAACACTAGCAAAATGCCCATAAGGCATTCAGTCCTAGCTCTGCAATCTATCCAAACCTGAATCAAGGGATACAGTGAATCGATAAGAAAGTGGAGTTCACTGTATTGAGTGGTGGAGCAAACATGAGAGGCCTAAGGTCAATCATTTCTCCTATTATTATGTTTTCATGGTTTACATCAACATCACTGCACTGCACTGTCCCCATAGAGAAACATGAAGCCAGATAATACGAGCTCGAATAGGTTATTTGATCCTTTAAGCATGATCTAACATTCAACGAGATAATAACCCACCTTCCAGCTCAAATCCACCATCCTGCATTACCCCTATGTCATTTAATTCCTTCAGTGTTCAAAATCAATGGGCCTCTATCTAAAATTTACTCATTTGCTCAGATCTCCCAATGGGAAGATAATCATTGCAATAGCGTGGACTGGAGATGCAAGTCAAGACCCTGCAGAAGTCCTGACTTATCTGACTAACTGGTAATAAACTAGTAAGTTAAGCTTTCTGATGAGCAATTACCTGGAATCTCAAACCATCCAAAAGAGCTGTAATCACCCTACAAATCACCACACTACATTACCACCACCCTGCTCGCCTATCCGGCTGGCACCCTACCATGCTACCACCTCACCTACCCTTTAGCTGCATACCACCCTACAAAAGGAGATAACATTGCATTGTGCCACAATTTGTTTTGTTCTTGCCCACTCAGTTAACCTGTTTATGTCTGTCTGTAGCTTTTCTGCTGCTTCTTCACTGTTTACCTTGCCACTTAATTTTGTATCTAATTAAAAGTGGATGTGATATTCTCATTCCAAGTGATTATCTAAGTGATTACTATAATTTGTAAATACCTGAAGCCCCAGTACTCATCTTTGCAGTACTCCAATAGTTATAATTTGTCAACTTGAAAATGTCCGATTTCTATGTTTCTGCTTTCTATTCATTCACCAAACTTCAATCCAAGCTTTATTAGCTCAAACTCAGAGTAATCTGTTGTGAAGCAATTGACTGAATTGTTTTTCAAAATTCAAATACAAAGGAAACTGTTACCCTTATCCATCCTATTAGTTGCATTCTGAACAAAACTCTGACAGCTGATTTCCCTTACGTTAATCATTCTTGACGTTCACAAATCTGATTAATCACAGTAAAATATTCTCGCATTTTCTTTTATGGAATTTGGATGCCATTGACCAGTCTACCATTTTTTGGAACAAAAACAAAGTTGCTGGAAAAGCTCAGCAGGTCTGGCAGCAGTTGTGGAGGAGAAAACAGAGTTAATGTTTCGGGTCCGGTGACCCTTCCTCAGAACTACCATTTTTTGCCCATTCCTAATTGCTTTTGAACCAAGGAGATTGAGAGGTCATTTTAGAGGATGTTGCTGTGAAACTGCAGTTATATTTCAGCCAAGCCGACATT
Organism: Rhincodon typus; assembly: GCF_021869965.1. Lineage (NCBI taxonomy): Eukaryota > Metazoa > Chordata > Chondrichthyes > Orectolobiformes > Rhincodontidae > Rhincodon > Rhincodon typus. Next base: position 35,977,073 of record NC_063350.1, read on the forward strand.
TTTCCTTCCCAACAAAGCAATAGTATATCAGCTGGGTTTTCACAACGATCAATGAATAGTTTTCGATTTAAATTCCATCAGCTGCTTTTTTTCACCCATTCATAGGATGACGGTGTTGCTGGCCAGGCAACATTTATTGCCCGTTCCTAATTGCCCAGAGGGCAGTTAGTAGTCAACCACATTGCTGTGGATCTGGAGTCACATTTAGGCCAGACCAGGTAAGGATGGGAGTTTCCTTCCCTAAAGGACATTCGTGAACCAGATGGGTTTTTCCGACAATCGACAATGAATTCACGGTCATCATTGGCTGATCTCATCTTTTATTTTCCCCCTTTTTTTAAAGATAGTAGGCCTATGTTTGCTCCCTTCCTAGAACATAAAGAATTTAGAAAATCAAAATTGTCTTTGCATCTACTTCGTTTCAAACCCAACTGTGCAGGTTCTGGGATCCATTGGATTTGTTACCGTTTAGTCCCATTCATTTCTATCATACTAGTTCTTCAATTAAACTGATTTCTTTAAGCTCCTCATTCTCACTAGAATCTTGGCTCCTCATAATTTTCATTATATCCCTTGATTATCTCAAAAATCTGTACACACTGACTGAACAGGTCTCTGGCATAGAGTTCCCAGAAATCACAATACTTTGAAGACATCTCTCCACGTGCATCACATTCTTTAATGACTGACCACTTATCCAAAAACTACAATACTTAGTTCTTGACTCTCCAGCCAAAGAGAGCTGGTCCAGGAGACAGTTCAACAGAAAATACATCCAGAAAGGAAGCTGCAGTGAAAATGGATATCACAGTAAAGAACAGTACAATCAAAAACATGAACCTTGTCCCAGAAGATATATGTTTGCCTGGGAGCAGACACCAGTCACTGAGTAGAACTGAGATTCCAGTTTTCTTTTTATTTAACCTATTTTTCTAATCAACCTGCTCAGAGATGTTAATACACACCTCTGGAGTGCATGGGAAAGAATCCAGCTTTCACACCGTCACATAATTTTATTCAAGTGTGCAATAAGTTGCCAGTTAATTTACATTTTTGTGAAATTCGTCTGTTTTCTGTAACATGATACTTTCTATCAACACTGTTAACCTACCATCCCTTTGTGAATAGCTGGGAGACAAACGAGACTCTTAAGAATCAAACATCTGAATCCAACATATATAAATCTGCCAACATAAACTGATATTATTTTGATATCAATTAGCATTATTAGTAATGGATCAATTATTTGGGTTAAACATAAAGAAACCACAAAAGTTCAAGATATACAACACTTACTGCTGAAAAGCATAATAATATACGATGAATTCCCATGTTCAGTGGTGATGCAAGGAACTTGTAACAAAGACCAAATAACAGAACTAGTGAGGCTTACACAGTGAATCAGACAATTACTGTTCTTAACTCTGGGAAACCAAGGTGAGTGTATATGTGTACGTACATTGCCTGTATCATAAAATTTAACAAATGCTAAATGTCAAAAGTTACCACACCTACCATTTTAAATGCCATAAATTCACACACTTTATTGCTAGTTAGGTATCTGACACTTCTGGGAACCCATCATGACGTTCAAAGATTTTCAAATCAAGCTACTTTGAGCAATTTGTATCCAATGTATGGTTTCTGTTTACCTACTGTAGAATGTGTGAGAGAAAGGCAAAATAACTGTAGGCTTGTCAGTTTGATTTCAGCAGTGGGCAACTTATGAAAATCAGTTCTGAGAGACGGCATAAAGCATTACTTAGGCACAGATTAATCAGAAAATGTCAGCATGCTTTTGGTAAGGGAATGTCATATCTTATTAGTTTAATGGAATTTGTGAGGAAGTAACAAGGAGGATTGATGAGAACATTGCAGTGGATGTAATCCACATGAATTTCAATGACATTTGACAAAGTTCTATATAGTAGAATGTTCAGAAAAGCAAAGGCCCATGGGATACAGGGGGAAATGGTGAATTAGACCCAAGATTGACTTAGGAATAGAAAACAAGGGGTAATGGTTGATGGATATTTTTCACTTGAAAAACTGTTTCTGTGGCATTCCAAAGAGCTCAGAGTTGGGTTTCTTGCTGTTTGATGTATATATAAATTATTTGGACATAAATGTTGGAGGCATAATTGAAAAATGACACAAAAATTGATTGTATAGTTGATATTGAAAAAGATACCTGATAAATCCAGAATAGTATCAATGCTTTTTATTGAGTGGGTGGAAAAGTGGCAAATGGAATTCAACTTGGAGAAGTTTGGTGTAAAGCATTTTGAAAAGAGAAAATTATGGAAGACGCAACAAATGGAAGAATATACTTAGAGGGGTAAATTATTCATCAAACCTTGAAGTACACTTCTACAAGTCCTTGACGGTGGCAGAATGAGTTGATAAGGTGTTAAAGAAAGCATATGGAAGGCTTTTCTTTATGGACAATGTATAGAATACAAAAGCAAGAATGTTATGCTGGAACTGTCTAAAATGTTGATTGGGTCAAGATAGAATTTGTGTGCACATTTTAGGTAGGACACAATTGTTCTGGAGAGAGTATAGACAGGATTTACAAAAATGTTGTCAGAGCTTGCAAATTGAAGTTATGAGGAAAGACTGGATAGGCTAGGATCGTTTTCCTTAGAACAAAGAAGACTGAGGAGTGACTTAATTGAACTGTACAAAATTGTGAGGGCCAAGAGAGAGTGGACGGGAAAGACCTGTTTCTTCAGCAGAGAAATCAATTACCAGGAGCACATATTTAAGTTGGTAGGCAAAAGGATTAGATAGGACATGAAGAAATCTTTTCGATTCAGAGGGAGTTAGACATCTGGAATTCATCAAAATAAAACAAAGAACAGTGGATGCTGGAAATCAAAAAAAAACCTAGAAATTGCTGGAGAAATCCAGGAGGTCTGGCAGTATCTGTGGGTCTTAACCTGTAACATTCACTCTGCTTTCTGTCCACAGACATGCTAAGTTTCTCCAGCAATTTCTGTTTCTAAATCTGAAATTCATTACCTGGTTTGGTGTGGAGGTAGAGTTCTTCAGCTCATCTAAAATATACCTCGATGTGTACCTGAAGTGCTGTAACCAGCGAGGCTACGGAGCAGTTGCTGGATGGTAGGATCTGAGTGGGCAACTTTTGTTTTCAACTGGGCCCTTCACAATGAGCTGACCAGTCTATTTGCTGTCCCATAACCTTTTAATAGTTCTAAAACCTTCCCTTCATCTGCCTAGCTAGGACTCCTTTATCCAGTTGTTTATTGGTGAGTCAAGCTAGCTGGTCCAATACTGGGTCCAGGTTCTTTGATGTCATTTTGTTTCATTTATTATTGTCACATGTACCACGATATACTGAAAAGTGTTGTTTTGCTATTTTAAATCCCCTCTTTGCCCTCCTGATTTCTCTGTTAAGAATGCCCCTACACATCTTATACACTTCAAGAGATTCACTTGATCCCAGTTGTTTATACCTAAAATGTTCCTCAATATCTTTATTCATCCAATGTTCCCTATTCTTACCAGCCTTACCCTTCACTCGAGCAGGAACATAATGTCTTTGAACTTTTGTTGTCTCAATTTTGAAAGCGTTCCACTTGCCAGTCATCCCTTTACCTGTGAACAGACTACCGAATCAACTTTTGAAAGATCCTGTCTCATAAAGTCAAAATTTGCCCTACTCCAATTAAGAACTCTATATCATATACAAGGCCTATTCTTTTTCATAACTATTTTAAAGCTAATAGAATTATGAACACTAGTCCCAAAGTGCTCTCCCACTAACACTTCACTCACTTGCCCTGTCTTATTTCCCAAAAGAAGGAGACATTTTGTTCTTTCTCTAATAGGTATATCTAAATATTGATAAAGAAAATTTTCTTGAACATATTTAACAAATTCCTCACCATCCAAGCCCTTAACGCTATAGCAGTCCTAGTCTATGTTTGAAAAGTTAAAATCTCCTACTATTACATCTTTATTATTCTTACATATATCTGAGATCTCTCTGCATATTTGCTCCTCAGATTCCCACTGACTATAATACAATCCCATCAAGGTGGTCATCTCCTTTTTATTTCTGAATTCCATCCATATATCTTCACTGGACAATTCCTCAGTATGTTTTCCCTAATCAAAATCACCACTTCCCCTCCTCTCTTGTTTCCCTTTCTATCCTTCGTATAACATCTAAACCCCAGAACATTGAACTGTCAGTCCTGTCCTACCCTCAGCCACATTTCTGTAATAGTTATTATTTCCTAGTCCCATGTTCCCATACATGTCCTGAGTTCTTCTGCCTTATCTGTAAGACCCCTTGTATTGAAATAAGTGCAGTTTAATTCTTTGGAGTTACCTCATTCTCTGACTTGCTCTTGCCTGCCTTTTCAAATTAATTTGCTCTCATTAACTTCAGAACCATCCTCACGTGTCTCCCTTCTAAATTCTAGTGAAGTCAAGTTTAGCCTTTCCTCATAAGATGAATCATTCATTTCAGGTATCAATACAGTAAACTACCTCAGAATCACCTTCAATACATTTCCGTCTGTTGTGTGAGAGCTTCTAGAATAACTTATTGATGATGACTTGGAGCTACACACCAGTGAGCATAAATGTGGGTGGAGTTGGAATACACTAGAAGAATACACCAGACTAGACACTATACTAGACAAAAATGTACATTAATAAGGGAGTGACAGATTGTGGAAGGTGGTGGATAGTGTATCAGTCAAGAGGGCTGCTTGACTCAGATGGTGTCAAGTTTCTTGAATGCTGTTGGAGCTGCACTGATCAAGGCAAATAGAGAGTATTTAATCACACACCTGACTCATGTCTTACAGATAGTGTCCAGACTTCGGGGAATTAGAAGGTGAGTTACCCAGTAGTAAGATTCTCAAATTTGGAGCCATACTGTAGTATGAAATGTGTTAGAACTGACTAGTCATGTGCCAAAATAACATCTCTACTAACTGAAATGCTCTGTAGGAGCTCTGTAGTACTAAGCAGAGTAGGTAGCATGCTGCATGCTATATATTCAATGTGCGTTAATCACACATCACAATCTCCATGCCTGTTTTCAGAGGCTTTTGAATTTAAACTCCAAAATGTAAACAAGTGTCACATCAGTTTTATACATTGGCCATGAGACTTTGGAGGGAGAAGTGCCACAACCTTTAGGCATTGCACTTGCTGGGGTATACTTACAGTCATATACACAAAATTTTCAAGCCTTTCATACATAAAATGGTGAAATGAAACGACAGGTAGTATACCGTCATCTTTCCATTTGAAGTTTAAAAATTGCCCCATCTGTTGAACCAGTTTTAAATTAATAGGTTTGAAAATTCCTGGAGCCCCTTTTTTAAAAATTATTACTTTCATCACAATTGGCCAATGTTGATCTTAATTAATCTTCCACATCATCAGAACAAATGGATTGTTTCTCAACCAATTCATGACATTCCATGAAATTTCACTTGTTGAGTGGCAGGAAAATTGGTGTAATAATTGAACTGTCAAGAAGCTGGGTTCTGGTGACTGAAGCAGTATTTTTTCACAAGGTAACGCGTTAATACTTGTTCTATTTCTAATGGCTATGGGTTCCTCTTAAAAAGCAGTACCAGGTCCACATCTGCTAAGTTGCTAAAGTAAATGCACCAGCTTCATGTGGTCAATCTCATCATATTGAATTATGTCATGACCCCAGAAGGTTACGTGAGGACCAGAAGCACTTCCAATTGTCATCCCACTCAAGGATTTTCACAAAGATGTAAATTATGTACAAATAAATGCAGTGCTTTTTGTTTCACTGTTTTGAGAGTTAAGTGAAATTAACAATATAATGTTGCTTTGCAATCCATAAAATCCATCCTGATCTCTCAATCCTATTCCCTCTAAGTCACTGACCACCAGATTTTCCTTCCTGGCCACTATGATAAATAACATTTTTAATGGTTCTTTCTCCTCAGATGCTGCACTCTCTTTCTCTGCATTCACTACTGCTTCGTCACCTTGGAGGCAGCAGGGAGTCTTCCTTGAATGTAGACATACAGAATCATTGTCTCTCCATCTCTGATTAAGAAGGACTTAACTGTGTCACTGATTTCCATGGCCTTGTCTTCTGCATCTCAGGGCTGCACTACTTATGTTAGCCAGCTTTCAGTCCTGTCCTTCTCTGTTACTGTCTTCTCCTCCAGTAATGATAAAACAGACCTGTGAGTGCATAGTGTTACAACTGAGGTTAGAGGGATATGCTGTTTCCTTTTCTAATCCCACCCTTTCAGTGCTCTCAATAAATTGTAAAATTAACCAGGTTGGTGATATGGCCAGTTATATAGATCTCAGGCTGCGTCAGATTCAGTCTTAAGATCACATCAGGTAGGTTTCTTCAGTCAACAACAAATAACTGGTTTATTAGTACAAACAACCTTACTCAAAGATACAAAGATTATTGGCAGAGATAGTAGGAACTGCAGATGCTGGAGATCAGAGATAGTAGGAACTGCAGACGCTGGAGGCTTGGATTTAGCAAATAATTAAAATTGCAAAGTGTGAGTTTTAAAGTACTCTGCCCAAGTAATAATTAAACTTGTGAAATAACAATAAATCACAGATTGGCCCACATAGTGTACTGCATTGAAGTTATTCTGCACACAATAATGTCTGACACTGAGGTGCTGGAAGTGTTGGAGTTGGCTCAATTCACTTAGCTTCAGATGGTGGGATAGATTCCAGGAAAGTTCTGTTCAGAAACTATCCCTGAATGTACAGGTAGCTTTCAGTAGGTTCTGGTCCACCCACTTTGCTGAAAGGAATTTCAAATAGAGCTAGAGAGAGTTAAATTGTTGTTGCATCTCAGGTAGGTCTTAAATTCTCTCTCTTAATGAATTAAAAAATTTAACAGTCTTATTTCACCCATGAACTGGTCTACGTGACCCCTCTCTTAAAGTTCTCCAGATTGTATGACTCCATCTGAGCTCTGTCTTCCTTGTTGATGCAACAATGTTGCTGTTGTACCCCGTTTCTTTTTCTTAGTAAAGTGTCCTTTGTTTAAAAGTTCAATATGTTTGTCTACATGGGGCCACAAAATTCTTTAAGAACTAATACTTGGATTACATCTCTTCATGACAAGGGGTAGCATGACTTAGAGGTGGATGCATCAACTTTTATAGCCACATAGACAAGTGAAACATGAAAGCTGGGTATTTTTGAAAGTTCCATGGGTGTTAGGAGTGATATGATAAAGAAGGCTTCACAAGACAGAATGAAAGTGGATGAGGACTTTAAGGACATGTATTTGTACTTGACCCAGTAGGTTATTAAATTGCTTCTTAAAAATATGGAATGTCGGAACGGGAGTAGGTAGTTTGGCCCATTGATCCCACTCAGTTATTCATAACTGATCCTCTATCTCAACACCATACTTACATGCACCTCCCCCATAACTCTTGACACCTCTAGCATCTAGAAATGTATTTATTTCTTTCTTAAACATATTCAGTGAAACCTAAGGCCTGAATACTCGGGTGTTGCCATTCACCTCATCAGCTACTTGCTACCAAACCATAACGGTGAGGGCAGCAGGTTTCTTCAATTGCTGGGGAAAATCTGCCCCTCGGCCTCCTGACTGTATGGCACTGTAATTCTGGCAAGGTGTCACTAACATGGGTGGTACATTTACTATCAACCAGTGAACCGGATCAGTCGACAGAGAGATCCATGCGGGAGCAGGCAAAGAAGGAATCGAATTGGACCCCTCTGGAGGGCTGTTGCCCGGGGCTTGACAGGTATGCTCAAGCCATCAGAGAATGTGTGAACGCCAGATTCATCAGCTGCACTCACAAGGTAGTGCAAAATGTCACCCAGGCACAATGCAATGCCATCCATGCTCTCAAGACCAATCTCAACATTGTCATCAAATTAGCACACAAAGGAGGAGCCATCGTCATACACAAAAAGAATGGACTACCGCAAGGAAGTGTACCGACAACTGAACAACCTGGAACACTACAGACAATTACCTGCCAATCCAACCAAAGAACACAGCCATCAACTGTACAGACTGATCAAGACCTTTGATCCAGTCCTTCAGAGTACCCTACACACCCTCATCCCATGCACTTCCCGCTTTGGGGACTTCTACTGCCTTCCAAAGATACTCAAAGCCAACACATCTGGATGTCCCATCGCATCAGGAAATGGGATCCTGTGTGAGAACCTCTCTGGTTATATCGAGGGCATCTTAAAACCCTTTGTACAGGGAACTCCCAGCTTCTACAGATTTCTTAGAGAAACTCAGCACCCACAGACCAGTTAAACCAGGAACATTCCTTGTCACAATGGACGTTTTGACACTCTACATCAGCATCACCCACGATGACGGCATTGCCTCGACAGCCTCAGTACTCAATACCAACAACTGCCAATTTCCAGACTCCATCCTACAACTCATCGCTTCATCCTCATCCACAACGTCTTTACCATCGACAACCAGTTCTTCATCCAGACACACGGAACTGCCAAGGGGAACAGATTTACTCCACAATATGCTAATATTTTCATGCACAGGTACAAACCAGACTTCTTTGCTGCATAGAACCTCTGACCAATGCTATTCAGCAGATACATTGACGACATTTTCTTGGCAATGTACCACTGTAACGACTACATAGTGATATCAACAAGTTTCATCCCACCATCACACTTACCATGGACTACTCTTTAGAATCAGTCTCATTCTCCGACACACACATCTGTATCAGGGACGGACACCTCAATACCTCACTCTATTACAAGCCCACGGATAACCTCACGATGTTGCACTTCTCTAGCTCCATCCTAAACTTATTAAAGCAGCCATTCCCTACAGACAAGCCCTAAACACACAGGATCTGCTTGGATGATGAGGAACGCAACAGACACCTGAAGGTGTTGAAGGACACCCTCATAGGAATGGTATATGATGCTCAACTCATTGATCGCCAGTTCGAATGTGCCACCGAGAAAAACTGTAATGACCTCCTCAGAAGACAGACACGGTATACGACCGGTAGAGTACTCTTCGTCGTTCAGTACTTCCTGAGAGTGGAGAAACTACACCATGTTTTTCACAGCCTTCAACATATTATTGATGACAATGAGCACCTTGCTAAGACCTTCCCCACACCTCCACTTCTCGCCTTCAAACAACTGCCAAACCTTAAACAGACCATTGTTCGCAGAAACTATCCAGCCTTCAGTACAACATCAATCACAACACCACACAACTCTGGCATGGTAACCTCTGCAAGACATGTCAGATCTTTGATATGGACACTATGATCACACGTGGTAACACAACCCACCACATGCACAGCAGATACTCATTTGACTCGGCCAACATTGTCCATCTCATATGCTGCAGGCAAGGGTGCCCCGAAGCAAGGTACATTGGCGCAACCATGCAGACACTATGACAGTGGATGAATGGACACTGTGCAACAATCGCCAAACAGGGATGCTCCCTCCCAGTGGAGGAACACTTCAGCAGTCAAGGACATTCGGCCTCGGATCTTCAGGTAAACATCCTCCAAGGCGGACTTCAGGATACACAACAATGCAGAGTCACTGAGCAGAGGCTGATAGCCAAGTTTGGTATCCATAAGGTCGGCCTCAACCAGGATCTTGGATTCATGTCGCACTACAGGTGACACCACCACACTACACACTTTCACACATGCATACACACACACACACTCACACACACACAATCTTTCTCTCACACACACACACACACACACTCTCCCACACACATACACTCTCTCTTTCCCTCAAACATGCACACGCTCTCACTCCCTAGCACACACACGCACATATGAATCTATGGGGTGAATTTATATTTGCAGATATATTTTAATTTGTTCAAAAAGCACACAATTTATAGGCAGTCAATCAATATGGTGTTTTATAAATTCCTACTTTAGAAATAAAACCAGTCTGACTCCAAACTAAAACACAAACAGACACACACACACACGCACACACACACACACACACTCTCTCTCTCTCTCTCTCTATCTCTCCCACACGCACACACTGTCTATCTCCCACGCACACATGCACACTCAGACACACACACGCGCACACACAAATCTATGGGGTGAATTTGTATTTGCAGGTACACTCTATTTTGTTCATAAAGCACACAATTTATAGAGTCAATCAGTCAATGTGGTATTTTATAAATTCCTTCTTTTGAAATAAAACCAGTCTGACTCCAAACTAAAGCACAAACTGATTCTAAACAAGGCCTCACACCTAACATACATTGTCTGATCTAAAATGTCATCCTTTCTTTACACTGATAAAACCTTTAGTTCTCTCAGGACCGTGAGTTGAAAGGAATTTGGGAATTTACATATACATATTAATCAATTAAACCCTTCTAACTGATTAAAGATCTAACAGCATCATAGGTTTGTTTAGTACATCCTTTTCAATGGTGTGAACCTTTGATCTTTTACTTATAAATTCTGTGTCTGATACTATCTCTCTCACTAACACCTAAAGAAGGACTGAGGCTCCAAAAGCTTGTGTTTTCAAATAAACCTGTTGGACTATAACCTGGTGACGTGTGATTTCTTACTTTGTCCGCCCCAGTCCAACACCAGCACCTCCATAATCTTGCCTTTCTAAAGCCTCGGGTGCTGATGGATGCACATAATGACTCATGCTCACACCAACTCAAAAATCTGCAAAGCAAACATTCTCAGAACACTAATTAAAAAAAGAAGCACCAGCTTAAACTGGTTTCTTTTGAAAGATGATAAATTTAATGCCCCATAAAAACAAAACTAAAATGTATACCCCCATTAAACCTGTTACCACAATAGACTCCCTAATCCTGTTAAAATTACACTTCAGGCATACAGGTTGTTGATGGCTCAGCTAGCCAAAGGAATAAGTAATGGCATCACACAAATTAGAAGGTTACAGGTTTTGTTACTAGTATTTACAGATCAGAGTAATGACCAGTTTCCCACTTCTGATCGTTATCGAATGGCCTGTGCTGAATCTACATGTATGAGATAAAGGTCAGTTCTGATCTGGTGTGTGGTTAAGTACTAATGTCTATTGATACTAGCTGTTTAGGCTCTTCCGCAGGAAAGTGAGACTTGAGTAAAACAGCAAAACTGCCTTGGGCTAGCCCATAGCACAACAGGGAGAAAAAACATGAAAAGGTGGACTCAGTTGACAAAATATATTGTGGAAATATTAAGAAAGATTTGGCTGGCTATTTCACCCCAAGTGAGCTAGTTCCTGAGTTGTTATGGCCAACATAAACAGGACTCATAATGTTGTAGGGAACACGTATTCTCAAAGAAAGAATGAAGGAAATTCTATCTGCAGCAATCTGAAATTCTTTATAAGATGCCAATGTGTGAAAAGTGCTGTTTTAACTCATTTGCAACATTTTGCAGCCTGCATCCTGGACAACATATTCAGCTCCATAGGTAGTAGGAACTGCCGATGCTGGAGAATCTGAGATAACAAGGTGTAGAGCTGGATGAACACAGCAGGCCAAGCGGCATCCGAGGAGCAGGAAAGCTGACTTTTCAGGTCTGGACCCTTCTTCAGAAGAAACGTCAGCTTTCCTGCTCCTCTGATGCTGCTTGGCCTGCTGTGTTCATCCAACTCTACACCTTGTTATCTCATATTCAGCTCCCTTCTTTTTCTTATTTTTTTTCAAGGGATGGTATCAAGAGCTTAACATAGACAACTGAAATAGCTCATTTATAATGTTTGCTTTAATAAACATAGTTTGTTCTCTACTCCTTTACTTTAAAAGAATTTAATAGAATCTGGAGAAAGATGAATCTGCAGGAGGAACAAAAATAACTGAAGTAAGAACTGAACAATTTGTTTTAGAGTTATATTACAAATTGAATAACTTAAATTTATTCCCTAATTCAGTTTAATTGTGATTTTCTCTTTGGTTCAAAATGTTAAGGTTTGAGTTTCAGTTTTCCCTGAAATCAACCTACCAGTGTAAGACATTGGTTCAAGTTGGCTGAGGCCTACTTTTCAGATAATCCAATGTCGTGAAGGTAGATTTTTTTTTTCTTTTTTACTCCTCTTTGGATAGGAGTAAGGGGCACAGTAACTCAGGAGGCTTGGAGCCATGTTCAGTATTGTGGCTTTCAGAGGCTACTCCTTTGCCCCCATCCACGCCTTTTAACAGCTTCCAGCGTAGGCAGGTTGGCCCTGATACCCAGTTGAGAAACTGGTTTCTTTTCATCTATGCTGGGAAGCCAGTGTTTAAAGTGAAAAGTGGGTAAATGTACCCTGACTAACCGTGACTATTTTATAACTACCCTTTTTAAATCAGACATGCTACACGGTAAGACAAATAAAGGGAACAAGAGTCAAGGGAGGTCCAATATAACTTTATTTAGCACTTTATCAAGGAAAAACAATGTTTATAAGGCTCAACCGTTTTACTTGAAATAAACTGTATCAAACTCTATCAATCTCTTCACAGGACTCTTCAATAAAGAATTTTAAATCTCTACATAAATACTCTTAAATCTACACTAGCTGCCTACTTCTGACACACTAATCCAAGGATTCACTACACCCAATCCTCAGCTACCTACTACTGTATTGAACTGTTTATCTGAAAGAAATGGTAATACCTATTCAATAAGGCTGGGACAGGTTGTTCCATGGTCTTTGAGGGTTGGCTGATGGTTCACAATCTGCAGTCATCAATTTCAGCTTCCCTTCTGTCTAGGGCTGGTTCTGATCTTCGGTTGGTCTCACCAAGATGGTCTCTCTGGGTCTGCTCAGTGATGATGCTCCCCACAAGGTACAAGGAGCTGGAGATGCTGCGCAGCTCAGCTGCTAGTTGAAGATGCTTTCTGGAGATGCTGTTGAAGAAGTTAACAAAACAGAGACAGCTGGGATTCCAGGTGATCCTTTTAAGTCCCTCTTCATGACCATATCAAAGATTCTGCGGCCTGTGTCCAACACTAGCAGTGAGCAGGGCCTGGAAGCTCCAATGGTATGACCACTTTCCATATTTGGAGGTCACAGAACATGGTTTTGAACCTTCAACAGTCAAATCTTGTCCTTGTCACACTATGTGCCTCTGGCCTCCAAATGAGGTAGGTGCTATTAAGTCTGTTGTTGCATTCTTCTAACAAAGCAGGTTCACTGGAGGATTGAACAATGTTTCAATTTGAAGCAATGTGGCTGTTAGCATCTGGCCAGGCAGTTCTAGGTTTGTCTGGTTCCAACAGGAAGATGATTGTCTAAGGCCTGGCTGCACAAATACTGTCTGTTCCAGCTCTGCAGTTTGCAAATTGCAGATGTTAAACTCGGTTTAAACTTAGTTTCCATATTTCGAGATTTTATCGTTCTCTTGAAAAAAAAACAATATTTCTGTAACAATCCTGGAGGCCATGGGTCATCTGAGTACACCAGGTAACTTGGGAGCTAGTGAGTTGAGGGCCTCAAGTGGCCATTAAATGAACAGTTAAAGACTTTAATTGGTGGTGGGTTGAGAAAGTCCTCAACAGACATTCATGCCCAGAACATAATTGGTGATGTGGCAAGAAGTGGTGAGTATCTCTTCAAGGGAAACTTGCACAATTATTTCCCCTTCTCACTATCTCTCTTCCACTTCCAGGAGGGCACAATTCTTCCCACATGTATTTAACTTATTTGTCACTGGGAAAGAGCTAGTGGTTACTTGTAGTGTGATTTTGGAGGTATTGAGTCTCAAGATTGGCAGCTTGCCTGTAAAATTGGACCAAGAATGATAAGGAAGGATACCATCAGCAGCAACAACATCCTGCACTGAGGAGACTAGGTGATGCACTGAGAAGATAGCACCGGCTCAATAGTCTGCTATGGAGATAAATCCAATGAGCAGAGAAGACACCAGCAAAGAGGCTGAGTTCTTCAGCAAGTACTAGGCATATAAAAGGAAGTATAAACACACATTCAGCTTCCTTGACCTCTCAGTTGTTGCCCTTCAGTACCTGCCAGTCAAGATATTCAGAATGACAGGAGTTGTTACACTCTGCACAGCAAGAGGACTGAGACTGTAGAAGTAACGGGGTATTGAATATATTTATCTAAAACTTAATCTTTTTTCATGATAGCTAGCCTTTCCAAAAACATTGACCACAAAAAATCCCTGTTGTGAAACATATGTCCTGATGTTTGTCAAGAAAGTTCAAGTCAGTCTGATTTCAACGATGTGCAATCATGCA
>NC_063350.1:35991733-36007186 GCF_021869965.1 Rhincodon typus
AGAGCTGGATGAACACAGCAGGCCAAGCAGCTGCTTGGCCTGCTGTGTTCATCCAGCTCTACACCTTGCTATCTCAGATTCTCCAGCATCGGCAGTTCCTACTATCTCATGTTCAAAGAAGAGTTTAGCTGGAGGCTTTTCGGTAGTGAAGGATCACTTTCAAATTGTGAAGAAAGTTATGCAATTTTTGCTTCCATGTAACCAAAAGATCACATTTTCAAGTTACACATAAATTTCACAATTTCTCCATTAACTCTTGATCATCGGGGTATTGATTTTTCAATGAATTAAACAGAATTGTCACAATGGTGAGTGACTTACTACACTATACCCAAAGGAGCCTCTTGCATCATTTTGGTGTGTTGCATTGTGGATAACCTGCATAGGCAGGCCTGCATTTGGAGGAGTCTGAGGAGTGATAGCTGTCCTCCAGATAAAGCAGGGGAGGAGAGGAAGCTTGCAAACAAAGTGAAATTAGATCAGCAATTCTGCTGAGCTGGTTTATGTCCCACTGCTGAGAAGTTACATGAACCTGCCTGTTTAAAAATCTTTGTTAGCTCCTCCAGCATTTCTTTCATCTTACATTGAAGAACATTGAAATCATTGGGGCATCTTCTATATCAATGACATTCTGGCAATAAAAACCAAAAGAACTGCAGATGCTGTAAATCAGGAACAAAACACAGAATTTGCTGGAAAAGCTCAGCAGATCTGGCAGCATTTGTGAAGAAAAAAATCAGAGTTAATATTTCGGATCCAGTGATCCTTCCTCAGAACTGCTTAGTTCCTTAGTTCTGAGGAAGGGTCAACGGACCCAAAACATTGTATTAGATTTTTTCTTCACATTCTGGCAATGCTGACTCAGAAGTTATCCTTGAAACAGACTGTAGGCCACAGTGGCAAAGGTGACAAAGGTTATTAATACCAAACATATTAATTTCCTGACAAATAGACAACCCATATGCTTTTAATTAGAAACTGTTAAAACCATGACAGGATGCTACCCTAATATATTGAGCAAAGCTGATGAAGTTATAGTTACATGAATATAAGGTGGTTTGAAAATTAAGGAATTTTTTTTTTAAATAGTTGGGTGGCAGTTACAGAAAGCTGATGGTGTCAAATTAACATGGATATTAGAATGTGTTAATTAGAATAGCAGACAGGATTAAATTACAGAACAGAAAAGACTACACAAACTAGGGTTGTAGCCTGTGCTGATTGAAGTTTTCAAAATATTAAGGGAAATAGATAAGGCAGAAGAAATAAACTATTTTTGTTGAATCTTGCACAGGGGATATAGTCAACAAATTATAGCCAAATCTTGCAGAGGTGAAATTAGGAAACATCTCTAAACATTGATTGTTAGAAGTTTGAAATTTTATTTTCAGCTTTAGCAGTTGCTGCTTGATCAAATAATTTTAAAACTGAGATTGATGGACGTTTCTTAACCACAAGTACCAAAGAAATGGGACAAAGCTGGAGTTAGACCACAAATCAGCTATAATCTCACTGAATGGTTGAACAGGTTTGGATTGGGCGGGATGTGGGATCCTAAATGGCCAACTCCTGTTCCTACAAATCCATGGGTGTACTTGGAAGCTTTTTTGCAAGAGTTACTGAGGATTTATTTGAGTACAGCTTACCATAATTGTCTCCCCTATGCCATTCTGGCTCCAATGGCACTCGATCTTTCACGACAGCATCAAAGAAGTCCAGCCTTCTTTGATGAGAAATTGTTGCTACAATTGTACTTAACACATTAGTTGAAACTCATGGCAGAAATCCTCCCAAAACGTCCAGGCAACATGAACATTTTTTTTAAAGATGTTGATATTCCTCCCAGTCTCCAAGCTTTGTTGATGCACACAGTGCTCCTCTGCTGTTATTTGTATGATCCTTACCATTACCTATGGAAACAGGAAGATGGCTTGTCATTCAGGGGCCCTTTTTTCATTTAGTTTGCAGATCAAATCTTAAGAGAAGTTGTGGTAATTTACTGCCTATCAAGTATTGATGTGAGGATTAACTGTATGTTGCACATACCTGCTGAATTATTTTGTGGGCAATCTGAGAAGCAGCACAGGCGTTTTATATTGCACTTTAGACTTGGAGAAATGTTCAACCCTATAAGAGCGATGGTAATATATTGTTACTGTCTTTCTGAGGTGCTACAGGTCATGAGTTCAACATCTGGTCCTGAAAAGGGTGTCAGTCATGCGCTAAAGACTCATATTACAGTTTTACTGATATTACAAAATTGCTCATGGCTGCCTGAAATGAATCTGTTTAGTAAAATTGGAGTAGAATCGTTCAAATACATGAAAGGTGCTGTGAAGACAAATAAGCATAGCTGCATGCTCCCATGCAGTAAGTGGCAGTGCTATACCTTTTTGCCTTAATAATGAAACACACATTGCATGTGCACATCTCCTCAGTAAGATCTGTACTGCTTATGTTTTCTAAGATCCAAGCCCATTTACAGGGATAATTGCTCAATATCACACTCATTATGACCTAATCTCACATCATCCATATACAGGTTCTCATTCTACCACCTGCTGGATAGAAGTACGTGCCAAGAGTTCCAAAAGTGGAAGTCAGAGCAGGGACCTGTCAGCTCAGCTCACCACTTGCTTCACTGGATCAGTTTTCATGGCGGAAGACACCAGCAGCATATCAGAACTTCAAGTGAGTCAGGGGGCAGAGGTGAGTGTAGTGGCTATCACTAAGGAGAAGATGATGAGGATGTTGAAAGATCTGAAGGTGGATAAATCACCCGGACCAGATGGGATACACACCAAGGTTCTGAAGGAAATAACTGAGGAGATTGTGGAGGCATTGGTGGTGATCTTTCAGGAATCACTGGAGTCAGGGAGGGTCCTAGAAGACTGGAAAATGGTTAAAGTAACACTTTCGTTTAAGAAGAGAGAGCGAAGATGAGAAATTATCAGCCAACAAGCCTTACCTTGGTCATTGATAAGATTTTAAAGTCTATTATTAAGGATGAGATTGCAGAGTACTTGGAAATGCACTGTAAAAATAGGGTTGAGTCAGGACAGCTTCAGCAAAGGGAAGTCATGCCTGAGAAATCAGTCTGAATTCTTGAAGGAAATGATGAGCACGTTTGACAAAGGAGAGCCCGTAGACAAGATCTATTTGGATTTCCAAAAGGCCTTTGACAAGGTGCTGCACAGAAGGCTGTGAAATAAGATAGGAGCCCATGGTGTTAGGAGCAAGGCACTGGCATGGATAAAGGATTGACTGACTAACAGAAGGCAGAGAATGAGCGTAAAGGGGTCTTTTTCAGGATGGCAGCTATTGACTAGTGGAGTTCTGCAGGAGTCAGTGTTGGAACCACACAATTCACGTTATACATTATCGATCTGGATGAAGGAACTGAGGACATTATTGTTTGGTTTGCAGTTGATACATAGATAGGTGGATGGACAGGTAATATTGAGGAAGCAAAGAGGATGCAAAAGGACTAGGACAGGTTAGGAGAGTGGGAAAACATGGGGCAGGAAATACCATGTGGGAAAATGTGAGGTTTTGGGAGGAAGAATAGAGGCACAGACTATTTTCTAAATGGGGATAGGCTTCAGAAATCTGGAGCACAAAGGAACTTCGGATTCCTAGTTCAGGATCCTCTTAAAACTAATATATAAGTTCATTTGACAGTTAGGAAGGCCAATGCAATGTTAGCATTCATTTCAAGAGGGCTAGGATGGAAGAGCAGAGATGTTTGCTGAGGCTGTATAAGACTCTGGCCAGACTGCATTTAGAATATTGTGAGCAGTTTTGTCCCTGTATCTAAGGAAGGATGTGCTGGCTTTGGAGGGGGTCCAGAAGAGGTTCACAAGAATGATCCTGTGAATGAAGGGCTTGAGATTTGAGGAATGTTTGATGACTGTGGATCTGTACTTAATAGAGTTTAGAGGAAGATGGGGTGGGAATTGACCTCATTGAAACTTACGGAATACTGACAGTCCTGGGTAGAGTGGACATGGAGAAGATGCATCCACTAATCGGAGAGATTAGAACTAGAGGGCACAGCCTCACTGTGAAGAGATGACCCTTTAGAACAGAGATGAGGAGGAATTCCTTCAGCTAGAAGGTGGCTAATCTGTTGGAATCCTTGTCACAGAAGATTGTGGAGTCCAAGTCATTGAGTGTATTTAAAACTGAAATCAATAGGTTCTTGATTGATAAGGGGATCAACGGTTACAGGGAGAAGGTAGGAGAATGAGGTTGAGAAACATATCAGCCATCTTCAAATGGTGGAGCAGACACAATGGGCTAAATGGCCTAAATATCCTCCTATACCTTATGGCCTTATGGATATCTGACAGCAACATCTTAGTGTGACTCCACAGCAACGCTCACACACACCCTATGCCCATAGACACAGGCATCCAATGCATGCCAGCCTCTCTCCACTGTAATGGCACATCCACTTACATTGCTGTACTTTAATGCTACACTTTGGAGTGCACTGGCACCTCTCATTAGAATGCTGCTGCAAGGAGATATTGCATGCAGGACATTCATCCAACTCAATGATTAAAACATGTGCATCTCATGGTTTCCTGCCTGTTTTCTTCATGCTCAGTAACATAATGCTAATCTCGTTTTTTTTTATTTATTCACTGAAGGGACATGTGCATTGCTGGCTGGCCAGTATTTTTTGCCCATCCCTAGTTGCCCTTGAGAAGGTGGTGGCGACCTGCCTTCTTGAACCACTGAAAGCCATCGACTGTGTGTTGACCCACATTGCCATTGAGGAGGGACCCAGTAACAGTGAAGGAACGGCGATATATTTTTAAGTCAGGTGGTGAGTGGCTTGGAGGAGAACCTTCAGGTGGTGATGTTCCCACGTATCTGCTCCTCTTGTACTTCTAGATGGAAGTGATCATGGGTTTGGAAGGTACTGACTAAGAATCTTTGGTGAGTTTCTGCAGCATATCTTGTAGATAGTACACAATGCTGCTTCTGTGCATCGATGGTGGAGGGAGTGGCTGTTTGTGGATATGGCACCAAACAAGTGGGTTGTTTTGTTCTGGATGGTGTCAAGCTTCTTGAACGTTGTTGGAGCTGCATCCATTCAGGCAAGTGGGGAGTTTTCCATTGTAATGCTGACTTATGCCTTGTAGATGATTGACAGGCTTTGGGGAGTGAGGAGGCCAGTTACGCACTGCAGTATTCCTAGCCTCTGACCTGCTCTTGTAGCCACTCTGTTTAAGCCTTGACTCCAGTTGAGTTTCTCGTTCATGGTAACCCTCAGGAGGACTCCCATTAGGAGGATTCAGTGATGATAACACCATTGAATGTCAACGGGCGGTGGTTAGATTATCTCTTGCTAGAGATGGTCATTGCTTGGCTTTTGTGTGATGCAGATGTTACTTGCCACTTGTCAGCCCAAGTCTGTTTGTTGTCCACTCCTTGTTGTATTTGAACATGGAGCGCTTCAGTATCTAAGGAGTTGCAAATGGTGCTGAACATTATGTAATCATTAGCAAACATTCCAACTTCTGACCTTATAATGGAGCAAAAGTCATAGATGAATCAGCTGAATATAGTCGAGAACACTACCCTGAGAAACTCCTGCAGAAATCCCAGAGCTGAGATAACTGACCTCCGACAACCAGAACCATCTTCCTATGTGTCAGGTATGACTCCAACCATTGCAGAGTTTGCAACCCGAAGCCCATTGATTCCAGTTTTGCTAGGGCTCCTTGATGTCACATTCAGTCAAATTCAGCCTTGATGTCAAGGGCTGTTACTCCCACCTCTCCTCACTGTACGGTAATTGGTTGGATTGGATTTGTCCTGTTTATTGCGGATATGACATACCTGGGTAAATTTCTGCATTGCCAGCTGATATCAGAGCCCGAGCTGTACTGGGACAGTTTGCTTCAAGACACGACTATTTCTGGAACGCTCATCTTCAGAACTACAGTTGGGATGTTGTCAGTGCCTACAACCTTTGATGAAGACTGAACTATGAAATTTGAATATATAATGCAAACATCAGAAGAAGTCCACATAAGTACATGTATGATGCGCAAAGATTGCAGAGCCTTAATTGAGGTATACCTATAACATGCTACTTCTGCTATTTAGCATAAAAGTAGCCCTGAACTGTAACTTCACCAGGCCGATTCTTTATTTTCACAAATACAAGTTCTACTACATTCTTCATTAAACTAGGTTTAGTCCCCACTATTGATAAAGGTGGTACAGTGAGTTACATACTGATCCATTAAGATGCAGATTATGGTGGAATATAATGCTAATGCTGCTAATAGCGCACACCTCATGGCTGCAGAATTTGGAGACGCTAGACCCAGTTTGGGCCTATCTCATTTGGGTAGTCAGGGGCAGATCCCTCTTCTTGTGTGAGGTGAGGAGCAAGATGACAGATACCCCACCACTCATCCTGGCTTCTAGGGCCATTTGCTGCTGGCATGATAAAAGGGGAAGGATTGAGTAAAATGAAAATGGATGGCACAGGGATGTTTATGGTGCTGACATGTTGTGACTGAGTAGGAGAGACAGAGGTTTTGCAGGTTGGTAGTGTAGGGAGATTGGGTAGTTGACGGCAAGTGGGGGAAGATTTTGCACACACCAGTAATTGTAGTAGGGCATAGCCTTGGTGATAGGTGGATGTGTGGCAGAGATAAGATGAGAGAGAGTTATTGGTCAGAAGTTATTGGCATTTATCTTAGCAGAGCAGAGAAGGTCATTGACCTACTTATAATATTGCTGGGCATTCCTCCAGACTCTGAGACCCCACTGACCTGGTTGATGGCCACAAATCAGGCTGGCAGGGTCTGATGTCATGGCTACCACAGCTGACCTTGGGGGTTGTGGAGGGTTCCCCTCTGCACCATTCTTTTCAGCAGGACATCAAGATCCCTGTCCATTAAGTGAAGTGCCAATTTCCCCTTCTAGGCCCAGTTTGGAGAAACTGTTACGAAGCGTGCAAGGCTATTCCAGATTGCTAGCATTTGCCCAAGTGAGCAATGTCTTTTAAAGGTAGCATATTAATTCCAAAGATAATGCTGGATTCGGACACATCCAGTGAATGATGACCTCTTTCAGCTACCACATGTGGTAGAATCAGGCTAGTATCGAACAAGAGGGGTGCCATAGGGTGAAGTCGGCAATAAACCAGGTGAGTTTAGGACAATAACATAAGAAAACCCACAAGTCCTCACAGAGAGAAACAGTCCATGAAACTCAACAAAAATAACACAGCCAAAATATTGTAAGGTTCAGTCCATAGTTTATTCCATATTTCACTTTGTTCATGTAAATTAAATGCATAACTTGTAAGCATACATTCAGTCAGGAAATATGTTCAAGGTTAGGAACTGCAAAATCAAAGCTAATATAAACAATTCTCAAATGCAACAACTTTCCAAAACAATTGTTCTTTAAGGAAGTGGATATGTATCATTGTATATTTTATGTCATTTAGTGTGGACTCGCCATAGTGAGAGAGCTCAAACTGCGAGCTTGTTTGGATCCAAGTTGGGAAAGTAGATTGGAATGGGAGGAGGGTCAGAATGGTGTGTGGAAATTCTGCTTCAACAGTAGAGTAGGGGCAAAAGAAATCCAGCTCGGAGTTTCTCTCATGGGTTTGGATCAAACCCATGGCACAGGGATGTTTATGGTGCTGACATGTTGTGACTGAGTAGGAGAGACAGAGGTTTTGCAGGGTTGGTAGTGTAGGGAGATTGGGTAGTTGACGGCAAGTGAGGGAAGATTTTGCACACACCAGTGTGCATTATTATATAGCATTATTGCAAGTAGTATGTACAAGTAAAAATCCCACAGTTCGACCAGATCAGACGGCTGCTCTCTCATGGCTGAGAAACAACTAATGTTTAATTTGAGGGATATCACATCTCATGTGAGGGAAAAGTTTGAGAAGGAGGGTTTTTCATGGTAACCTCAGCAGATGCAGGAATTGAACCCATGCTGCTGTTAGGATCATTTTACATCACAAGCCAGCCATCCAGCCAACTAAGCTAATATACACAGATTCATTAGTTTATCCAATGCACAATCAATTAGTCAAGAAAAGAACAAATGTAGAAGGTTAACAAACTCCTACCATTTTATATCTTGATCCAAACCCATGAGAGAAACTCCGAGCTGGATTTCTTTTGCCCCTACTCTTCTGTTGAAGCAGAATTTCCACACACCATTCTGACCCTCCTCCCATTCCAATCTACTTTCCCAACTTGGATCCAAACAAGCTCGCAGTTTGAGCCCTCTCACTATGGCAAGTCCACACTAAATGAAAAAGGAAATATTGGTGAAAAGTTTGTTGAAACATTAAAGGTGGCAAAGGAGGCCTGAGTAACCAAGAATAATTTAGAGATCTAAGGGTTTTAAATGCACTGATGTTCAGAAAGATAATAGCTAAGACAAAAGCAAAAGAAGAGGTGCTTATTGTATTATACCCTGTCCCTTCAAAAGGGGCATGTTCAGATCTTCTGCCACTGTGGATAGTAAAAGTACCTTTCTCTTCACCGTTCCTCGGGTTAGCAACACTTGAGTAAAGTGAGGGAAATGAGTTGGCTTATGAGGACTAACTCCTCCACTGTAATTTACATAAAATGAGCAAGAAAGGATGAATTTTGACTATCAAATCTGTGTCTGGAGGAAAGAATTTGTGGTCAGGTCAAGAAGATGGTGGTTGTCCTCACTGTTAAATTGCCCTTGTTTCCACCCATCACCCCAAGATAATTTAGCCAAGTTTCAATGCTGAAGATTCCTTGAACAAAAAAAAATTGTTTGAATGTTAACTTATATAGCCATTTTGTGAAATCTCTGCATTTTTGTACCTTTCCCAATATTAACCAGTTATGTAAAAATATTTACAGCAATTAGGTGATAGCATTCAAATAAAATAAGGATTGAAAACTTAATGCCTGACTACATTAACAGCATAACATACTTCAATTTTTTTAACCCATTTTTCTAATCAACCTATTCAGAGATGTCATTACCCACCTCTGAAGCAGGTGGGACTTGAACCTGGGCCTCCTGTACAAAGCTGGGGACTCTACCAAGGGACTACAAGACAGCCCCTAAAACCATACTGAAATTCTCCTTCTCAGTCATGAGTCATAGAGTCACACAGCATGGAAGTAGACCCTTCAGCCCAACCAATCCATGCCGAGCATAATCCCAAACTAAACTAGTCCCACCTGCCTGAGCTTGGCCCATATCCCTCCAAACATTTCTTATTCATGTATTTATCTAAATGTCTTTTAAACATTGTCACTGTACCCACATCCACCACTTGCTCTGAAAATTCATTCCATGTACAAATGGAAGATTTAAACTTATGAGGTGTTTGTTATTTACATAAGAACTAAATGCACAGTATTTCGAAGCCATGTTGAAATATTACAACTAATATTTTGGGAGTTTTCATTGCGATTCTCATTATTGAATTACCATAGCTTCAGCAGAAAATCCCTCAAATATGCTTTATTTGTAGATGGACTGGAGTTTCCTTGGATTTTCCTCCATAATTGGGGAGAAATCGATATTTTAGCTATTCAACTTAAGCATAGTATGTAAGACAAGCTATCAGTTTATTGCTGAAAAGAGGTACAAGTTGTACATCAATATGTCTCTTTTCAGCAATATTCAGGTTAACTGTGGTCAAGTGGTTTGTTTTGACTTATATAGAAATCAGCAGGCAATTAAAATTAGGATTAACTTTCATTATTTTGACATGCAACACCGATGTCTAGACTTCTTTGTAACACAAAGCTATCTTGCCAACATCATTGATTTGTTAAAAAGTAATACAGATAATATATGAACACTTCCCTTAGTGTTCATAGTTTATTTCTGTTGTCACTGAACTTACAGTGGGTACTTTTCCTGACAGATTCTTGCTAGTGCTGTAAAGCGTGGATCCAAGTTGTTCAAGTAGTCGGAGCCAATGCTACCTTCAACTATGCTGATGGCATCAAGAGATGGCGCATGCAGCTCATCTCCTTCATAGCTATATACACGAGGTTCAAAAGTAGGATCAATATAATTTATATCTGGTGCCTAAAAAAAAGTTAAACAATAATGAACATACATATGATATAAGTAATAGATTTATCTGATTTTCTACTAAAAGAATGGCCATACATCAGTTTCTATTAATTGATTTTTGAAAATTAAAATCAAAAAATGCCATTTTGTTTCACTTTTTGGAAATTAATTCCCTCATAAACATCTTATAATTAATATTTTTATAACCAGAGTGAGGGTGACCTCAACTGACAATGAGGGTTTTCTCAGTTTTTAGGTAGAAATCTGTGGGTCAATGAACACTAAACGTTGCTGGTGCTGTGCTGTAAATGTCAAAAGACAGTGCAAATCCTTTGTAATGAAGGCTTCATATTGCATGGTTTTCATTGATGGCTGGAGTTTTGAACGATTATGGAAAATTGATTTATTTCAAGTTCCTTGGATCTCTGAATTGGCTTTTAAAAGGTCACTTTGGGCATTAGCGTTCTTTTGTTAACAAGACATGTTTCAGAAAACACGTTATTTCAACTAATTCAGAGATTGTAGGAACTGCCGATTCTGAAGAAGGGTCCAGACCCGAAACATCAGCTTTCCTGCTCCTGTGATGCTGCTTGGCCTGCTGTGTTCATCCAGCTCTACACCTTGTTATCTCTTATTTCAACTAATAGCTGGATTTGTTTACTGGAAGTCACACAATTTATTTTATGACTGCCAGAGAGTTCATTTCTATTTGGACAATATTTTGCATGCAATTGAAGATTGTTTAATTGTAGTTAGAATAAAAGCCAGCTGTGGAAGTGGCAGTCCAGTTCATCTCTCTGATGCCAAAAGGATACAGACTAACTCAGATAAAAAACATCCTCAAAGTTCTGCTGCCATAACATCATCATAAGCATGGCACATGCTCTGATATGCTTCTAAGCATTGTTTAGGCTATACTTCTGACTAGATTCATGACAGTCAGTTGGAAGCAGTTCTGAGGAAATGCTTATATTGCTGTGAATCATGTGCATTTCTAGGTGTAATTATCTGCTTACATCGTCATTGGCAGCTTCTGTTCTATTGTCTGCATCCTTTGAAGAGTAATAATATTTGTGCTAGTTGAACACAATTAAAGAGCCTAATTCTTGTTGGTTACTCTTAAATAGTGAGGGATGTGTACAATCTGAACTTCCTCCCACTAGTTGTCTTAAAAAAAATTGCTTTGGAAACTGACAATTAATTGTAATATATTTCATTGTAATATATTCTTACCAAATAGTGCCTGTTAGCCCAAGCATTTGAGTCATGTTGTTGTGATTTGTCAATTGGCCTAAGCATGTAACTTCGAAATGGTAAAGTGCCCTGTAGTGAAAACAGAAATGAATAATATCAAATAAATTCAATTGCACAGAAAAACTGAAAGCAATCAGTTTAAACAAAGGATTGCATTTCTTTAGACTTACAAATTATAATATATCCCTAAGGGTACGTTATTTCCTCAGTAAAATGTTCTGCCATCATTTTTGCTTCCTGATCACCCTCATAACAGCAGTGATTTAACTTGGAAAATACTTAAATGTCACTTTGCGGTATCCTAAAGTCATGAAAGGTACTCCATAAATGCAAAGTTATCTTCATCATTTTTGATGTGGTTATACCCGTTTCAGTTGGCATAGTTATGAATAAACAGGGAGAAGAAGGTAGGGCTTGTATTTATTAAAGCTTTTAATGATCTCAAGATTGTTTTTCAGAGGTAATTAAGTATTTATTTTTCAGTGTAGTCACTGTTGTAACATTCAGAAATGCAGCTCATTTTGCTAAAAGTAGGTTTGTAGTTGGATCAGCATTAAGCACTGTGTGGAAGTATTATGGTACTGATGAGTTGAAGTTTGCCATTTTTTGAAGCTGCTATTGGAAACAAGTCCCTTCTAAAGAAAATTTAAATAAGGTTCAAGTGAAGTAGTTAAGGTACACTGCCATTATTGTCTCTGCTGGTGTGTTTTGCAAGCTGTGCCATTGCAAAGGCGGTTGTTTTAGTTCAGTTGGCTGGAAGGCTGGTTTGCAATGTAGAGTGATGTTAACAGCATGGATTCAATTTCCACACCAGCTGAAGTTACTGTGAAAGATTCTCCTTCCCAACCCCTCCTCTTGCATGATGCATGTGGCAGGCTAAGCCACGACCAATTCCAACCCCCCACCTCCCCCACAACCTCTCTGTCTACTGAAATAGCAGCCCTATGGTCTGGTAAGACTATGGTGACTATTTTATTGCCAGACTAACTAGCAGAATTCTGGAAGTAGCCATTTCCAATGATGATTAAAAGGCTTCCTCAATTAGAGTCAAGAAAAACTAGATGGAGCTTTAGCAATTACTGTTGGACTTTCCAATAAAATGTAATTGCTGTTGTAGATTCCGCTGATGGTTGTGTTTTGTTGTATACCTGATGTTAAGTAAACGTCGATGCGACAATAATGTAAGCTCTTGACAAGCTACCACAGCAACAGATCCCATGTTTCTAGATTTGCAAACCACCTCACTATAGCACATTAACTTTTGAGTGCAATTAGCATTGATGTTCTTATGGGGCAGCACGATGGTTAGCACTCCTGTCTCACAGCACCAGGGACCCGGGTTCAATTCCATCCTCGGGCAACTGTCTGCGTGGAGTGTGCACATTCTCCCCGTGTCTGCATGGGTTTCCTCTGGGTGCTCCGGTTTCCTTCCACAGTCCAAAGATGTGCAGTTTAGGTGGATTGGCTATGCTAAATTGCCCATAGTGTTTTCAGGGAGGTGTAGATTAGGTGGGTTACAGGGGGATAGGTCTGGGTGGGATGCTCTGAGGTTCAGCGTGGACTTGTTGGGCCAAAGGGCATGTTTCCACACTGTAGGGATTCTATGATTACTGCTGGCATCTGGCTAATTATACTATGAAGAGGCCAATGGATCAAAATCACTTGTACTGCTTTGTTTCCTATGAGTAATATCTACTCATCACTCTTCTAACTAGGATGCAAAATGGAAATTACACACATTCTTTTAACAATTAATATCTGATATTATTTATTGTTCCATTAGTAACTATCAGTTGAAGGCACACTGATACACTCAGAATAATTAACATAGAGTTTACTATCAGAGATTCAAATACTTTGAAAATGGAATAAAATTAATCTCAGTCATTCAATATTCATTCTAAGGAATACATGTTCAGGTGAACTTAATGAACAATTCACCAAACTTTGGGGGATAAAGGGCTATGAAAATGTTAAGAATGCTGAAAGTGTTATGTTCATCATCATTTTACAAATTATTTTAGGAGTTTTCATATGACTTTAGAGATTCTTACTTGATGAAAATGTGTGCCTAGTATTAATGATCCCAGCTGATTGTAATACTGGATAAGTCACATAAGAGTTAAACCTGGCTTGAGAGACAATAAAAGAGACAACAAGGTGCAGGGCTGGATGAACACAGCAGGCCAAGCAGCATCATAGGAGCAGAGAGACTGACGTTTCGGGCCTAGACCCTTCATCAGAAAAGGGGGAGGGGAAGGGGGTTCTGAAATAAATAGGGAGAGAGTGGGAGGCGGACAGAAGAGGGATAGAGGAGAGGAAACAAACAGGTTGAAGAGGCGGGGATGGAGCTAGTAAAGGTGAGTGGAGGTAGGGAGTTAGGAAGGGGATAGGTCAGTCCAGGGAGGACGGACAGGTCAAGGGGGCGGGATGAGGTTGGTCGGTAGGAGATGGAGGTGCAGCTTGAGGTGGGAGGAGGGGATAGGTGGGAGGCAGGGACGAGCTGGACTGGTTTTGGGATGTGGTAGGGGGAGGGGAGATTTTGAAACTTGTGAAATCCACATTGATACCATTGGGCTGCAGGGTTCCCAAGCGGAATAGGAGTTGCTGTTCCTGCAACCTTCGGGTGGCATCGTTGTGGCACTGCAGGAGGCCCAGGATGGACACATCATCTGAGGAATGGGAGGGGGAGTTGAAATGGTTCACGACTGGGAGGTGCAGTTGTTTATTGCAAACCGAGCATAGGTGTTCTACAAAGCGGTCCCCGAGCCTCCGCTTGGTTTCCCCGATGTAGAGGAAGCCACACCGGGTATGGCGGATTGGCTCTGCCACATTGTGGGGTGGTTCGCCGGCACATCGGCGAATGTGGAAAGTCTTCTTGGGGCCTGGGATGGGGGTTGAGGGAGGAGGTATGGGGGCAGGTGTAGCACTTCCTGCGGTTGCAGGGAAAAGTGCCAGGTGGGGTGGAGCTGGAGGGGAGTGTGGAGCGGACAAGGGAGTCACGGAGAGAGTTGTCCCTCTGGAAAGCAGATAAGGGTGGGGAGGGAAAGATGTCTTTGGTGGTGGGGTCGGATTGCAGATGGCAGAAGTGTCGGAGGATGATGCGTTGGATCCAGAGGTTGGTGGGGTGGTACGTGAGGACGAGGGGGATTCTTTTTTGGTTCTTATTGCGTGGATGGGGTGTGAGGGATGAGGTGCGGGAGATGTGGGAGACACGGTTGAGGGCGTTCTCGACCACCGAGGGGGGGAAACGTTACGGTCCTTGAAAAACGAGGACAACTGAGATGTACGGGAGTGGAATGCCTCATGCTGGGAGCGGATGCGGTGGAGGCGAAGGAATTGGGAATAGGGGATAGCATTTTTGCAGGAAAGTGGGTGGGAGGAGGAGTATTCTAGGTAGCTGTGGGAGTTGGTGGGCTTGAAATGAATATCGGTTTCTAGGTGGTTGCCCGACATGGAGACAGAGAGGTCCAGGAAGGGGAGAGAGGTGTTAGAGATGGTGTTGGTGAAGTGGATGAACTGTTCGAGCTCCTCGTGGGAGCACGAGGCGGCACCGATACAGTCATCAATGTAACGGAGGAAGAGGTGGGGTTTAGGGCCGGTGTAGGTACGGAAGAGGGATTGTTCCACGTAACCTACAAAGAGGCAGGCATAGCTTGGGCCCATGCGGGTACCCATGGCTACCCCCTTTGTCTGTAGGAAGTGGGAGGAATTGAAAGAGAAGTTGTTGAGTGCGAGGACGAATTCGGCTAAGCGGATGAGGGTATCAGTGGAGGGGGACTGGTCGGGCCTGCAGGACAGGAAGAAGCGGAGGGCCTCAAGGCCATCTGCATGGGGAATGCAGGTGTAGAGGGACTGGACGTCCATGGTAAAGATGAGGTGTTGGGGACCGGGGAATTGGATGTTCTGGAGGAAGTGGAGGGAGTGGGTGGTGTCACGGACATAGGTAGGGAGTTCCTGGACCAAGGGGGAGAAAATGGAGTCTAGATAGTTGGAGATGTTCATCTGCACATCTGCCAATGTGGTATACTGCATCCGCTGTGGCTTCCTCTACATCGGGGAAACCAAGCGGAGGCTCGGGGACCACTTTGCAGAACACCTACGTTCGGTTCGCAATAAACAACT
>NC_063350.1:36007286-36015218 GCF_021869965.1 Rhincodon typus
GATGACGTGTCCATCCTGGGCCTCCTGCAGTGCCACAACGATGCCACCCGAAGGTTGCAGGAACAGCAACTCATATTCCTCTTGGGAACCCTGCAGCCCAATGGTATCAATGTGGATTTCACAAGTTTCAAAATCTCCCCTCCCCCTACCACATCCCAAAACCAGTCCAGCTCATCCCTGCCTCCCTAACCTGTTCTTCCTCCCACCTATCCCCTCCTCCCACCTCAAGCCACACCTCCATCTCTTACCAACCAACCTCATCCCACCCCCTTGACCTGTCCATCCTCCCTGGACTGACCTATCCCCTTCCTAACTCCCTACCTACACTCACCTTTACTGGCTCCATCCCCGCCTCTTCAACCTGTTTGTTTCCTCTCCACCTATCCTCTCCTCTATCCCTCTTCTATCCACCTCCCACTCTCTCCCTATTTATTTCAGAACCCCCTTCCCCTCCCCCTTTTCTGATGAAGGGTCTCAGCCCGAAACGTCAGCCTCTCTGCTCGGCCTGCTGTGTTCATCCAGGCCTGCACCTTGTTGTCTCGGATTCTCCAGTATCTGCAGTTCCTACTTTCTTTGACAGACAATAAGTTTTGTTTCTGCTGATTGGTAACCATGGTGATGAGTGACTGAACATATTCACAAGAGGATTTCAATGTACATCAACATAAGAACATCAATGCTTATTGCACTCAAAAGAAAACTAATATGAACTATCTCACACTACATAAGAACAAGTCAAATGATCTTATTCTAACTATCAGAAATGAAGTTTCAACTTCTCAATAAGAACATTACAGAAACTAAATTTTATGAGCAAAGAGGCAGCTTTCTCCACTTTAAAATCCCTTGTTCAGTCAGCATGTCAATGATTAGTTTCTGAAACTTTCTTCTTACTCACTTATAAGCCACTTAGAACTTCTGTTCTGCCCCAGTTTATGCCAGAAAGCATTGCTACTCTTATAATCACTTTTCCTCTGAATGACATGCATCTTTTTGAAAGAAAGCTGCACGCTGCCTGAAATAATTTTAGAGGCCAATATCCTTGTTACCAAGTCACCCTTTGTTTACCTGTGACCAACCAGCTCAGATTCAGTCATCTCCACTGAGATAATTCTAATCCCCTGTTTATATTGGTCAGCCAGGAATTCCTGATTGGCCCAGGTTAACAACCCCAATCAAGAATCTCATAGTCAATGGGATCCACCTGGTTCCAATTACTACATCTCATCCCCTCAAGCCCCAGGATGTAGGCCTGGTCTTTCTTTTGTAGCTTTTCCTGTGACATTTTCTCCCTCAGTCCAGTTCCTCTGAATCAGACTCTGACACGGGTGACATGTACCGGACTGTAGCCCGTCTCTTGCATCCAGAGCATCCCGGGAGAACTTCCTCCTCTTCTTCAGGCAGTAGTGGTAACGAGGCTGCATCCAGCTCTGGCTCTTGAGGTTTCCTTGACACTAGATGGAGGGGTAGGACCTATGGTTTCCGACAGGCCTTATGGATGTTCTGAGGGGCCAGGTACGTTTTTCTCCTGCCCCATTTGCGAGGTAATAGCTTTCAGGTGATCCACATGTTTGTCCAGAACTGTATCTCCTGCCCAAACATTGTAAGTCACAGGACCTGACCTCACATCAACCTCGCCACGTACCCATACTGGGCCGTTTCCACGGTTCCGGCACCAAACTTCTTCCCCCGAATTAAATTGTCTCTCTCACTTAGAGGAGGTATGTGGTCAGCATTGGCGTTCCTGCTGCCATTTCACCCTCCCTCCCAGGTCTGGGAATAAGGGCCCACTGCTGAATTCTACCGGAAGATATGCGCAGCGCTGCCTTGTCTTCCTTCAATAGCCCTAGCAGGGGTTTGTGATCTGTGACTATAACAAATTCCCATCGGTAAAGGTATTGGTGGAATGTCATCACACCAAAGATGATGGCCAAACCTTCCTTCTCTATCCAGGCATACTTGCGTTTGGCATCAGCCAAAGTCCAGGAAGCATATGCTATTGGATGTTCCTGTCTGTTGGGCCACTGGTGAACCCAGTACCATAGGGGGAGCATCATGTACCAACACCTTAGATGACGATAGCTGCTTTTTCACTTCCCTAAAGGCTACTTCTTGGCTACACAACCATTTTCAAGGCTGACCCTTTTTCAATCGCAGGTGTAAGGGTGCCAAGATGGACGCCAGGTTTTGTACAAATTTTCTGTAATAATTCACTAAACCAAGGAAAGACCTAAGCTCTGGTACAGACAGGGGAGCCAGGGATCCTTTGATCACCCTTACTTTCTCTTCCAATGGGTGTAACCCAGTTTTGTCAACTCTGTAACCCATGTAGGTCACTTGGGGAACCTAGAACATAAGTTTTTTCCCTTCTAATGCATGCATCCAACTGTGAGCAACATTTAAGTACTATGCCCAAGTTCTCCAAGTGCTCTTTATTGGTCTTCCTGGCTATTAGCACATGATCTAGATAAATGGCCACCTGAGATAGCCCTTGTAAAATGCTCTCCATGGTCTGCCGGAAAAGGGTGCATGCTGATGATACTCCAAATGGCAGTCTTGTATATTGGTATAAACCCTTATAGGTTTTAATTGTAGTGTACTTCTGCGACTCCTCATCCAGTCACAATTGCAGGTAGGAATGGCTCATGCCCAGCTTCGTAAAAGACAACCTTCCTGACAACTTTTTATACAAAACCTCTATGCGAGGGATCAGGTATTTATCCAGCTGTGAGAAGCTGTTTACCATTTGCTTAAGATCCCCACAAAGGTGACTGAGCTGACAGGCTTCTCAATCAGTATGCCCGGTGCTGCCCATTCTGCAAACGGCACTGGTTTAATGATTCCTTCGCTCTCCAACCTCCTGATTTCAGCCTCGACTTTTGCCTGCAAGGCAAATGGCACTGGGCAGGCCTGGTCAACATGTAAAGTGGTTTTGGCCCCTTTGATAGTCCCAAGCACTTCCTGAAAAACTCCTGGATATTTCACCAGGACTTCATTGAGACAGCCATTTTCTAAACGAAAAATGTTGAGCCAATCTAGGTGAACCTTTCTCAACCAATTCTGCTCTAATAGGCTTGGGCCCGAGCTTCTTACTACTATTGGTGGTAACTGCAAAAAGTGCTTCCCGTAAGAGACAGTACCCTTAATCTGCAATGGTTCCCCAATGTATTTTCTCAGTCTGACTGAGGTCTTGTGCAATCTTAAGAGTTGGAGACCTAAGTGAATCTTGTTAAAGACAGATTCTGCAACCACAGATACAGCTGCACCAGTATTGACCTCCATGGGAACTGGGTGACCATTTAGCCAAACATTAATTTTAATCGGTTCTGATTTGGATGTTGCTAAGCAATTTAATTGTTCCAACCCACAAGTAGGAGGACTTTCCAGGGTGTGCGCTCTCCTGTGTACTGGCCAATGAGTTTTCTTACTCAAATCAGGCCTTGTAGGACCCCTTTGCTGTCTTGAGTCCAGTAGCAACTACAATGGCTTGCTGGCCCAGATCCGGAAGAATTTTTTAACCACTTGGCTGAGGCTTGGCTTTGTTGTGGGGTTCTGCTGGGGGCTGGTCTCGGGTCCCTCTGCTCAGGACATGCACTGCGTGAGGCTCTGCGATCGTCTACACTCAAGTGGTGTTTCCCAAGCTCAGTTGGACAGGTGATGGTGTCCACTTCCCATTGGGATACCCTGTAGCTCCCATGCTCCATTTTCTAATGACAATGCCAGTTGTAGTGCCTGGTTGAAATCCAGTTGGGCTTCAGCTAGTAGGTGCTTCTGCATAGTTACATCATTAATCCCACATACCAAATGGTCTCTCTGAATCTCATTCAGGGTTAACCCAAAATCAGATGCCTCTGCCAGTCATCTCAACCTCATCAAAAATCCCAATACAGATTCCCCTGGTTCTCTAACAGTCAAATAAAACCGATAGCATCTCAGAATTAGAGGAGGTTTGGAGTCATAATATTCCGTAACCAACTCTGTCAATTTTAGAAGGTTTTAGTGTCTGGATGCCTCTGAGCAAGTTAAGCCTCTTATAACTGAAAATGCTGCAGGTCCACAAGCTATCAGAAGGATTACTTCTTGTTTCTCATCTGCCCCAATGTCATTTGTCCGGAAAGGATATTGCATTCTTCCCATATACTGGGCCCAGTCTTCGATGGCAAGATCAAACGAGTCAAGTTTCCCAAATAAAGGCATTATGCCAGAAATAGTACACTGCCTTACTAAACTGAGTCTGTTTCTGTCTCTATCTCCCTATGTTGTAGGGCACCCTGTTTCTAAGCTACAGTCAATATTTTCCTTGTTGATAATGCACTGAACTATTCAGGTCCAGGGTTTTAAATCTTTGCTGTAATGCATGTAAGCAGACAGGCAACTCATCACCACTTTCAGAAAACAAAAACAATACGAAAACTATCTCATTTCCTTCTTAACATACACAAATATAGAAATGCAGTCAAACCTAAAGCAATATGTTTTTCTTCACTTTAGAATCCAAGTTTCCAAATATTAATAACAATAATAAAATCATGAATTTTGACCACATTTGTGATATACAGAGATTTGTTCTGACCAATTGTTTCCTTGAGTCCCAAGTATTTGAATCATAACTGTGTGAAATGTAGCTTGACCTGGATGGAGCGCTTCCATGTGACAAAGTCTTCTTGCAATGAAAATATATAATGAATTCTAAATGCATAATTTAATTAAAACTAAACACATTCAAGTTCAGCAACTCACACATTTTCTAAACATTAATACCATATTTATTCCTTGCACATATAGTTGAGATCCTCATTACGAACTTCAGTTCCATCTTTTGATTCACCAGGCCCCTCTGCCATTGTCATTTCATTATTTTTAAAATGTCTATTCTCTTACAAATAATCTTTGATACTGGGACAGCACGGAGGCTTAGTGGCTACTGTGGCTAAGACTGTTGTCTCACAGCACCAGGGAACTGGGTTCAATTCCAGACCTGGGTGACTGTTTGTGTGGAGTTTGCTCATTCTTCACCTGTCTGCATGGGTTGCTGTGAGCTCTGGTTTCCTCCCACAGTCCAAAGATATGCAGGTTAGGTGGATTAGCCAAGTTAAGTTGCCCAGTAGTATCCAGAATGTGCGGGTTAAGTGGATTAGCCATGGTGAATAGATAGCTGAAGAGATAGTGGAAACGTTAGTGGTGATCTTTCAGGAATTGTTAGAGTCAGGGACTGTCCCAGAGGACTGGCAAATCGCTAATGTGACACCCCTGTTTAAAAAGGGAGTAAGGTAAAAGACGGAAAATTACTGGCCAATTAGCCTAACCTTGGTCGTGAG
The DNA here is from genome assembly GCF_021869965.1 of Rhincodon typus. NCBI lineage: Eukaryota > Metazoa > Chordata > Chondrichthyes > Orectolobiformes > Rhincodontidae > Rhincodon > Rhincodon typus. The sequence goes on from NC_063350.1 coordinate 36,012,605, forward strand.
TAAGATTTTGGAGTCCATTGTAAAGGATGAGATTGCTGAATATTTGGAAGTGTATGGTAAAGTAGGGCAAAGTCAGCATGGTTTCATCAAGGGGAAGTCATGCCTGACAAATCTGCTAAAATTCTTTGAGGAAGTAACGAGCAGGGTAGATCAAAGAGATCCAATGGATGTTATCCACCTGGACTTCAAGAAGGCCTTTGACAAGGTGCCGCACATGACGCTGCTGAGTAAGATAAGGGTCCATGGTGTTAGAGGCAAGGTGCTAGCATGGATAGAAGATTGGCTCCCTGGCAGAAAGCAGAGAGTGGGGATAAAAGGTCTTTCTCAGGATGGCAGCCAGTGACAAATGGTGTTCTGCAAAGATCAGTGTTGGTAACACAACTTTTCACTTTATACATTAATGATCTAGGTGAAGGAACTGTGGGCAGTCTGGCTAAGTTTGCAGATGATACAAAGATAGGTGGAGGGACAGGTAGTATTGAGGAGGTGGGGAGGCTGCAGAAGAATTTGGACAGGTTAGGATAGTGGGCAAAGAAGTGGCAGATGGAGTACAACATGGGAAAGTGTGAGGTCATACATTTTGGTAAGAAGAATAAAAGCATGGACTATTTTCTAAATGGAGATAAAATTCAAAAGTCTGAAGTGCAAAGAGACTTGGGAGTTCCAGTCCAGGATTCTCTCAAGGTAAACTTGCAAGTTGAGTCAGTAGTCAGGAAGGCAAATGCAATGTTGGCATTTATTTTGAGAGGACTTGAATATAAAAGCAGGGATACACTACTGCGGCTTTATAAGGCTCTGGTCAGGCCACATTTGGAGTATTGTGTGCAGTTTTGGGCCCCATATCTCAGGAAGGATGTACTGGTCCTGGAGCGCGTTCAGAGGAGGTTCACTAGAATGGCCCCAGGAATGAAAAGCTTAAAATATGAGAATGTTTCAGGACTCTGAGACTATACTCATTGCAGTTCAGAAGGATGAGGGGGGAATCTCATAGAATAGAATCATAGATTCCCTACAGTGTTGAAACAGGCCATTCGGCCCAACAAGACCACATCAACCCTCCGAAGAGCATCTCGCCCAGACCCATTCCCCTAATTTCCCATGTCTTACCCACCTAACCTAAACATCCCTGGGCAATACGGGCAATTTAGTATGGCCAATCCACCTACCCTGCACATCTTTGGACTGTGGGAGGAAATCGGAGCACCTGGAGGAAACCCACGCAGACGTGGGGAAGAGTGTGCAAACTCTGCACAGGCAGTCGCCCGAGGCTGGAATTGAACCCTGGTCCCTGGCACTGTGAGGCAGCAATGCTAACCACTGAGCCAATGTGACACCAATCTAATTGAAACTTACAGAATACTGAATGGCCTGGACAAAATGGATGTTGGGAAGTTGCTTCCATTGGTAGGAGAGACGAGGACCTGAGCACACAGTCTTAGAATAAAGGGAAGGCCTTTTAGAATAGAGATAAGGAGAAACCTCTTCAGCCAGCAAGTGATGAATCTATGGAATTCACTGCCACAGAAGGCTGTGGAGGCCAGGTCATTGAGTACATTTAAGAGTGAGATAGATACGTTCTTGATTATCAAGGGGATCAAGGATTATGGGGAGAAAGCGGGAGAATATGGTTGAGGAGCTTATTAGCCATGATTGAATGGCGGACCAGACTCAATGGGCTGAATTCCTAATTTCTGCTCCTATGTGTTATGGCCTTATTGTGAATGCAGGGTTACGGAAATAGGGTGGGAGGCTGGGCCTGGGTGCGATGCTCTTTGAAAGGTGCAGATGCAATGGGCTGAATAGCCTCTTTCTGTGCTGTAGGGATTCTTTGATCAGTACCTTTATAGTGTATGAATACACTGACCTGTCTTTGATTGAACCTCAGTTTGCAGGAAACAACATGCTGTGCCTTACAAAAACATCTCCAACTAGCTAAGTTCTCCCAATTCTTCATTAAATATCACCAAAGAATACATTTGTCTCTCTCCACACTGCCTCTGGCATCTTCACTTCTTAAAAACCCTCTGTCTTGTTCCATCAGCTTCTATTCAATTTTTATTCTTTGCAGCAATCTGAAAAGCCAAATAGAACTCCTTTACATGATATCATCCCACCAGCCTCCTGGCAGTTTCTGCAGTGAGCAACTTCTCATCCTCAGTGATTTCAATCTCTTTCTCAATTCAACTATCCCCAAATTTCAGTCAGCTTGTCCTCTCTCAATCATTCCCTCATTATAAACTCTCTTCTTCATATTGACAATTATGTTTCCAAACTGTCATCTCCACTTCTACCTCCAACAACAAATGCAAAGTCCTCCTTTACATTTGTCTCTGATATGCCACCACCATCAGCCCCATGCATTTGGCTTTTCCCATCACCTGATGCTCTTTCCTCAAGGCTAGCAAATCGTCCATGTTAAATGTATCAAGCCCAATACCATGAGCTCTTAAAAAGTTAAAACACAAAATATGCAGCACCTAATCAAATGGACAGGTACTATCGCACTGTCTTTCAAAACTACCATCGACATCACCTTTCTCAGAACAGCATCAATATCTCACTCAAAGACAGTAAGAACTGTAGATGCTGGAGTCAGAGATAACACAGTGTGGAG
>NC_063350.1:36030218-36195932 GCF_021869965.1 Rhincodon typus
TTTCTGAAGAAGGGTCCAGACCTGAACGTCAGCTTTCCTGCTCCTCTGATGCTGCTTGGCCTGCTGTGTTCATCCAGCTCTACACCTTGTTATCTCAGATTCTCCAGCATCAGCAGTTCCTACTATCTCTCACATTCACAACCAATTCTGGTTTGAAACTTTTTGAAGTTGCACCAAGAGCTTTTACAGTACACTATCAGCCTGAGGTCAAACGTGTAACTGTGCACTTGTTCAATCACAGTGGTCATTTTTAATGGCAGCAACCTAGATCCTGCATTGGGAGCACACTGCTAAAAATAAAAGAATCCAAAAGTGCTACAACACTCACTCGGGAAAAAGATGGATTGCAGTTTAAAGTGATTGTCCCTGGAGAAACAACCTGTTTGCATGAGCTACAGCACAGCTAGGATGTCAAGTTCATTGACATGTAACTATCCTTTTCTTATGGACTTAAACATTTTTCCAACTCCATCTCACCTCCCATAACATGTATGTAAGTTTAAAACTTCAATGAGTTTTTAACAATAAGACTAAGACCTTATTTTTGTTAACTTAAGAGAACTGATTGGAAGATTTCTTAATTTAGCTTTACATATTGTCAAGAACATTGAGAATTAAAAATGCACATCTTTTAAAAATATCTCCATTATAGCCAACCTCAGGAGTAGGAAAGAGAAAATTATGCGCCTCTTTGGACTTTATTGTAACACTTTATAACAATGTGTTCATTTTTCATCTTTTAAACAAAATATTACATAAAACTGAACACTCCATGTGGATTATTCATTCTATGAAAATATGCACAAGATCTTAAAGCCCAATATTACGTTCCAGTAAGTAAAAGTGTTGCTTAATAATTTTCACTCACTTATCATTTAAACTTGGCAGAATAAGGTAATTAAGGAAACTTGGTTTACTGTGGAATTTTGGAGCTTAGTTACTTACCAGAGCTGCATTACCTCCTTCTTCATTGTAGTTGATCAAAGTCCACATAGGTTCATTAGAAGGTAATGAGTGCTGACCCTTCTTGTTTGAAAACGTACAAAATATTAGCAAACAAAATCCCACTGCAAAGTTCAAAAGAAGTGAATGAAAACAGTTAATCATTCTCCATTTGAAAAATGGCTCCATCTCTTTTGGCTGGTAGCATTATCTTATATTTATTTTAAACAATAGAATAACAACAGTATGACAATAACTAATATTTATTTAGCAGCTTTATTGTCATAACACATCACAAGACTCTTCATATGAGTATTACAGATCAAATATGATGCCCAGTCAAAGGTTTACTTATAGGAGAAAGACATGGTTGAGTGACAGAGTGATTAGAAAGTGAATTTAAAAATGTAGGGCTTCAGCAGCTGAACACAGCCAACAGAATGGTAATTAAAACCAGGAATGTTCAAGTGGCCAGAATTAACTGAGCACATATATCTCAGACACCTTCAAGACTGGAAAAGGTTACAGAGATAAAGAGGGCAAAGCCATGTAGGGTTTCAAAAACAAGTTCTTTAATATGTGGTAATTGAAATATTCCAATATCATAGGCAATAAAATACCACTAATATTTTGTTAATAATTTGCAAGTATTTGTAAATTTATTCCACTACTTGAGCTTTGAAGATATGAATTCACCATACAACTGCAAATGGTTGAAAACCTTAAATAACACAAACCATTTTCTACTGTTTGTAAACTTTTACCACATGAGATGCTAATTTTGTATGACAATGTATACTTACAGATCAAACATAATAAGCCAGCAAAGAACATTCCAATCACAGCTCCATGTAAGTTAGTTGTTGCAGGCTTTAGGACAGGGCATGTTTTTCCATCAAGACAATGGCATATGCGCAGATTCAAAAAACATTCCTGGGTAATTCCCTGTCTATCTTGGATTCTGAAAGGCACAGTGTAGTTTCCAATGGGAATTTTCTTTTCCATCACAAGCTGAACTGTGTAGTCTGACACAACAAAGTATCAAATGAAAATAATATTAGGGCACTGGCATGGTGATAATTTTCCACATCAGCTATCACTCACGCCTTCAAGTTGCAAGGGAAAGGCTAACTTAATTGAAAATCCATAGAGAAGTGATAAAAATGCTCTACACTGACTATACATGTCATCTTGTGCTTTGCTTTCTAACTCATTATACATTTGGCCTCACATTAACTAAACTAGCTAGCTTTACGCATTATCAGAACTAAAGGAAGATGTGGCAATGCCTTATTGCTCAGGACCTGTTCTACATTTCCTTGAAGGTTAAATCAAAATTATCTCATCTAAAAACCAAAGTCCTCCAGATGCTGGTAATTTGAAATATTATTTTGTTTGTTTCCCTCACAGATACAAGGAATAGTCCTGACTGAATTGTTCCATAGAAAGCGATCATGTACTCGCTGAGCTGAGCAGCCTTCTATTATGCCATTTGACTCTGTGGGCTGAATTTTATTGAGCACCACAGGATGGGCTAGAACGGCAAGAGAGCCAGGTCAGATCATTTCAGGGAATTTTACCACTGTCCAGCAACCCTTCTAGCAGCCATTTAATTTATAAATTTCTGTAAAACTCATGGGGTGTGGGGATGTCCTACTGCCCACCCCCAAAAGCTGACAACACATATTTTCTTCCAATGTTAAGCACCCCACCCAATCAGTAAAATTCAGGCCTATGACTCTGTGAGATGCTGCCTGAACAGCTGAATGCTTCCAGCATTTTCAGTTTTCTATCAATATTACATTCACTTTCTCATAATATGTACCTGTTGGTGTGCGCAATTTCCAATTGTTCTTTATATGTTGTTCATTGTCCAACAGCATAAATGTGAAGGGACCATTGTAGGGATCCAGGTCATCATCCCGGGCTGCAACAGTTACAAATGGGACTTCACCTTCATCACACATCTCTTGGTGTGTATTGACAAGATATGGCAGATTGTCATTGGTATCAATCAGAAAAAGAGACATTGTGCCGGTTCCTGTTGTAGGACTCTCACCTGCAATAAACAAGAGGTGGGTGCCAATACAAAAATGAACTGACATCACTCAAAGATTTCTTTGGAGAGTGATCACTCTGAAAGCAAATAACTGGGCCAAGAAATTTTAATCCACTTGGCAACTTCTAAAACCAAGTTCCTCAAAGAGAATTACTCATAAGTGTACAACGATAAGGGTTTATATTTTTGTAGCATCCTAAATGTAATAAAATGTTTCAAAGCATTCTACAGAAGCATTAAAAAAAATTGAATCAAATAAGGAAATATTAGGTCAGTTGATCACAAGTTGTAGCTTTTCAGAAGTATCTTAAAGAGGAAAGGGAGGAGATAGCTAGACATGTTTAGCAAAGAAATTCCAGCTCTTAGGGTAAAATCAATTGAAAGCACAGCTACTAATGTTTGAGCAATTAAAACTAATCATGTTTACGAGATCAACATTAGATGTAATGGCTGGCTGTGGGGCTGAAGGAGGTGACAGAGATAGGTGAGTGATTTGACAATAAGTATAAGAATTTCAAAACCAGTGCATTGCTTCACTTTGATAAAGTAGCTCACTAAGCACAGCAGTGATAAATGAGCAAGACTCAAATGTGAGTAAGGGCACAGGCAACAGAGTTTTAGATAGCCTAAAGTTTTTGGAGAGTAGAATGTGGGAAACCAGGCAACAATGGAATAGTCAAATCTACCAGTAACAAAGGAATGAATGAAGATGTTGGGAGATTTCAGCCAAGGCTGGGATGAAATTGGGTGATATCATTGAGATTTGATGGCATATCACAGTAATGTTGTAAACATGTGGTTGAAGGCCACCTTCAAACATGACTGCAATATAGTGAACATTCTGGTTTGATCTCAAGTAGGCGGCAGGAAGTGAGATGGAATTGGTAGGTGGGGAACAAATTACCGCAAAACTGCTGACAGCAAGGCACCAGTTTACTTAAGACACCTTTCAAAATTCTAAAAAAATGATTCCAGATGGAAAATGGTCAACTACACAGGACCATTTTCATCTCACCACTACCCCATTTTTCAGCAAGGTAACAATACAACAAATGTATATTTAAAAAAAAGACTGCCAAAAAAAAAGGTATGCCATGGTTTGGAGCAGAACGTGTTGGAGGCAGCCGGTACTCATTCCCCAAACAGACAAGACTCATACAACAATCTCAGACATGAAACAGAACATGCAGTGTAAAAACCAGCATTTGAAGAGATGGCAAAGGGAAATAACAATTTTCACTGCCAGTCTATCCATGACCTCCTTTAAGATGTCTTCTCTCCACCTAATGACACATTTTTGATTGGGAACAAAGAGTTTCTAATATTATCCACAGGATACATCTCTACCTCTCAAAATACAATATTAGCCAATTCCATTAAAAATATTCTTCTATAACACCTATTTTTTCCATTGATACATTGGGCAGGATTTCCATTTCAGGACCACAGCCATTTTAAATCCCAAACTTATTCCACTGATGTCCAACAGAAGGTAGGTCTGCAGGTACAACAAGTAATTAGGAAGGCAAATGGAATTTTGTCCTTCATTGCTAAAGGGATTGAAATAAAAAGCATAGAGGTTATGTTGCAGCTGTACAAGGTGCTGGTGAGGCCATACCTTGAGTACTGTGTGCAGTTTTGGTCTCCTTACTTGAGAAAGGATGTACTGGCACTGGAGGGGGTGCAAAGGAGGTTCACTAGGTTGATTCCGGAGTTGAGGGGGTTGGCTTATGAGGAGAGACTGAGTAGATTGGGATTATATTCATTGGAATTCAGAAGATTGAGGGGGGATCTTATAGAAACATAAAATTATGAAGGGAATAGATAAGATAGAAGTAGAGAGGATGTTTCCACTCGCAGGTGAAAGTAGGACAAGAGGGCATAGCCTCAAGATTAGAGGGAGCAGATTTAGGACTGAACTGAGAAGGAATTTCTTCACCCAGAGGGTTGTTAATCTATGGAATTCCTTGCCCAGTGAAGTAGTTGACGCTACTTCAGTAAACGCTTTTAAAAAAAGGTAGTTTTTTTTAACAATAAAGGAATTAAGGGATACGGTGAGAACGCGGGTAAGTGGATCTGAGTCCACGAAAGGATCAGCCATGATCTTATTGAATGGCGGAGCAGGCTCGAAGGGCCAGACGGCCTACTCCTGCTCCGAGTTCTTGTGTTCTTGTGTTCTTGTATTCAAATGTGCAACAAGTGGTCCAGTGATGAAATTAGCATCCAATTACAGGTAGTCGATATTGTGAGAGGGAAGTCAGACTTGCCTGGCTTAAATCCCATAGCCTCACTTTACCCTGTGCACGCCTTTAAGTCTGGAGCTCAATGCACTCTAACGTTAACTCATTCAAGCATCTATCACCTACCAGATGCAATAATGAGAGGTTGCTTGTGGTGTGCCACTCAAGTCCACTGTCATGCCTTGAAATGACCCAGCTGCAAAGTAGCTTTTTGATAGTCTCATAGCTACAGGTAGGGTGTGCCTTCTCAAGTGGCAAGACCCAAGGTTCTCCTCCACAAAGCTGTACAAATAAGTAACTCATTGTATTCATTGATACAGACTCTGATGACACTGATTCTCTGACCTGTTCAGGAAGCTGTATTTTTTGTGGTAAATCCAACGATGTGCATATCTCCTTCATATTCTCCCTGCGCCTCGGCGAACAGCTTCGCAAGCCTCATGACAAAAAGATTGAGTTTATTGTTGGAGTGATAGCTCTTCATCGCTGCTTGTTGCTGACTGAGAAGATGAACTGCATCTTCAAGGTTGGCCTCACTTGCCACTCGCTGCATCATAATAGCTGTATGGATGGCCGTCCTTTGTTCCACTAATACATCTACACAGCAAACTCTCAGTGAGATCTATTCATGCCAAGGCTATTTTATGTCAATGCATCAGTGCTATCTGCTCCTTTCTTCACAAACTTCTATGTCTGGCTCCCCACTGCACTGCTGTGTCCTCTCCATGGACATACTTGTGATCCTGCATGTTCCCTGTACTTGCCTCCAGTATCTCCTTTTTCACTTTGATGAACTCTCAATTTAGTTGTATGCATCCACAATGAATCACCCACTGTATGACAGCTCATGTTCAGAAATCCATTTTTCCTTGTATGGAATTAGATGGTAATGGCAGGAATTGTGGTAGAATCATGTGAGAATTCCAGCAAGGTTTAACTTGATGTCAGGATCAACCCACTGCAGCCTTTGAACAGGTTCTGGTCATTGAGGACAGACTCTAATTCAGTAATGGTGAGTTGCTAGTTTAGGAGGTTTATTGCTTATTAACAATCTTATTAACTGCATAACTTCCCTCATCAGTATGCGACTCCTTAACCTACAACTGCTGCGAGCAATCTAGATGCCAGGAATTCTCGACATGGAAGTCAGAACGGGTATCAAGCGATTCCAGTTCACCGCTGATGCTACTGAACAACAGTATCTTAGGATAAGATCCTTGGGCAGTAGCCATACACAGCCCTCATCCATTGGCATCTGAAATTGCCAACTTATCAGTATCCTCATGGCACGTCTCCCATCCACTTGCAGGACACTTAGGAAGTACAGACCTGCATTGCATCTGGCAAGTAACATTGAAAGGCTGCTGTAAGGACACTTTTTGTGTAGGGATACACGATAGGTACTCAGCTCATGGATTGGATCAAGCTGCAGCTCCAGGCTACTCACTCACTTAGAGCCTACCTGAATGTTCACAGCATCCCTCCTTTGTCTTTCCTATTATGCAGTCACACACTAGGCGAAATGTCTTGTTGGTTAGCAGGCCTCAGACAAGGGGGTGGACTTAAAGCTGCATAGCAGTCTGCTGCTTCACTCTCACATCTGCACCTTGAGCCAGCAGCATAGGCAGTAAACACTCGGTATGTGCAGCAAGCTAACAGCCATGTCTCAAAATCCTCAAGAAAGTGCAGTTCTTTGGGAGATGGTGGCGTAGTGGTAATGTCATTGGGCTAGTAATCCAGAATCTCTAGTGTTCTGGGAACATGGGTTTGAATACCACATGGCAGATGGTGAAATTTGAATTCAATAAAATTCTGGAATAAAAAGCTAGCTTAATTGTCACCACTGTAAGATTATTGTAAAAGCCCATTGAGTTCATGAATGTCCCGAGGGAAGGCAATCCGCCATCCTTACTGGGTCTTGCTTACATGTGACTGTAAAAGTATTAGAGAAATAGTAAGAGAGGCATCAAAAATAAGAGCAAGAGTCGGCCATTTGGCCCTTCAAGGCTGCTCATCCAATCCAGTATCCTGTTCTGACTTTGTCCCCATTCCCTTTAGTTCTGAGAATTATATCTAACTCCACCTTGAACATTTTTGCTTCAACCATTTACTGTGGCAGAAAGGTCTACAGGCTCAACACACCGTGAAGGAAGAAATTTCTCCTCATCCCAGTCCTAAATGGACAACCCCATGTCCTTATACTATGACCCTTGATTCTGGACTCCCCAGTCATCAGGAACATCCTCCCAGAGATTACCCTGCCTAGACATGTTAGATTTTTGTAGTTTTCTATGAGATGATCCTCATTCTGCTGAACCCCAGTGAAGAAGGTCCTAACCATCCAGTCTCTCTTTGTATGTCAGTCCTACCATCTCAAGAATCAGTCTGGTAAACCTTTGTTGCACTCCCTCCACAGGTATCATGGTGGATCAGCAGTTAGCACTGCTTCCTCACAGCACCAGGGACCTGGGTTCGACTCCACCCTTGGGTAACTGTCTATGTGGAGAGTGCACATTCTCCCTGTGTTGGTGTGGGTTTCCTCTGGGTGCTCTGGTTTTCTCCCACAGTCCAAAGATGTGCAGGTTATGTGGATTGGCCATGCTAAATTGCCCATGATGTGCAGGCTAGGTGGGTTAGCCATGGGAAATGCAGGGTTACAGGGATAGGGTGGGTCTGGGTGGGATACTCTTCAGAAGGTCAGTGTGGACTCAGTGGGCTGAATGGCCTTTTCAACACTGTAAGGATTCTATGAAAACTACACACAGTACTCCAGGTCTGATTTTTACCACAGCCTTGTACAATTTTAATAACACATTTTGGCTCCTGTACTCAAATCCTCCCCGCTATTAAAGCCAACATATATTTGCCTTCTTCACCTACACGCTTATTGCATTCCCCATTTTCCCAACCTATCGTCACTCACATAATAATCTGCCTTCCTGTTTTTGCTACCAAAGTGGATATCCATGTAATACTTCATCTGCTGTGCATTTACCCACTCACTCAATTTGTCCAAATCACACCATAGTGTCTTTGTATCCTCCTCACAGCTTACCCTTACACCCAACCTTTGTGTTACCTTCAAACTTTGAGATATTACATTTAGTTCCCTCATCTAAATCATTAATATATATTGTGAGGAGTTGGGGTCCAAGCACTTATTCCTAAGATACTCCACAAGTCACTGCCTGTCATTCAGAAAAGGACTCACTTATTCCTACTCTTTGTTTCCTATCTGCTAACCAGTTCTCTATCCGTGGCAGTACACTACCGCAGTCCTATGTGTAGCTCCAATCCCATGTGCTTTAATTTTACATGCTAATCTCTTACTTGGGACCTTATCAAAAGCTTTCTGAAAATTATGATTGACTCAACCACATTGTTATTATTGACTCAACAAGTCAGGAGCAAATACAATTGACACTTAATTACCCTCTAGTCAATTAAAGATGGGAAATAAATGCTGGCCTATTCATTAATGGCAACATCTTACAAAGTTACAGACAAGAAATTCATAGAGGCGTCTGTCAATCAGGCATATTAAGTTGAGCACAGCTTCCAATACCAGTCAAGAGAATTGGCCACGGTCAGGCATCTGTTCAGAATGTTCCCAATCAGAGAGTCCATACTTCTGCAATCCAGAAAGGGGTCAAGGTCAGTCCCATGTCTCCATAGGTGGTAAGTCTGGAGGTAGGGCTAATGCAGTCAGGGAGATGTACAGCCACTAGTCAGTAGTCTGGGCACTTCTCATCCAGGCCTGTTCACTGACCAAAGTGAGCTCATTGTCACCTTCCATCGTGCTGGGAATCAAAACTACCCAACAGGAAAGAAAATGGCTGAAACCACACCCAGAGAGGACAGGGTAAGTGTTTCAATATGTGAGACCCTTTAGAGGACAAAAAAATGACACACAGACCCATGCACTGTGCAGGACACAGACCTGTGCTCCCTAATTCATGGTGATTCTAAGGCAGTAGCTCTCTGTGTTCTGTACATCTCCCTGGCAACACATTGCTGACCATTTAATTCAACACCAATACTTTTGCACACAGAGTTTTGGGGAAAAAAAAATAGAAATATTTGACCAAGAGCGATGATGGTATCCTTTGCCCTAAATGTACCTTTTTCATCTTCCTTTCACATGCTTCAGCAGAGTCTCAATGATGACATTGATGCATGGTGCATCCTGTATGAACATGAGGTTAGGCATCATGCTGGTACAGTTACATTCAGGAGCACAAACAGATCTATTGCAAAACATTTAACTTTCATGCAAGTGTTAGACTTCATATACAGAACAATGTCATCCATGCCACCAATATGCTCTCAAAAAGGACTTTTTTTCTCTCCTTCCCACTAAGTCACAGTGTTATCCTAGATTAGGACAGCACAGTGGCTCAGTGGTTAGCACTACTGCCTCACAGTGCCAGGGACCCGAGTTGGATTCCACCCTCAGGTGACTGTCTGTGTGGAGTTTGCACATTCTCCCCGTGTCTGTGTGGGTTTCTACCAGGTGCTCTAGTTTCCTCCCACAGTCCAAAGATCTGTGGGTTAAGTGGATTGGCCATGTTAAATTGTCCGTGGTGTCCAGGGGTGTGTAAGTTAGGTGGATTGGCTGTGGGAAATGTAGGGTTACACGGAAAGGGTAGGGAGATGGGTCTGGGAGGGGATGCTTTTCGGAGGGGTGGTGTGAACTTGTTGGGCTGAATGGGCTGTTCCCACACTGTAGGAATTCTATGATTCTCACCACTGGAGTGGGGTAGCCTGTTTGACAATGGGGCTAATTTATCTTAGAGGTTTCATCGGGCAATGCCAGGTCCTTTTGTTCCTGGACAGCCCAGACATACTCAGGGACTCCTTATGAGATGCAAGTGGACCATTCTCAGCTTAAACTTTGGGATGAGGACAGACAATATGGAGGCTGAGGGACAACCAGCTCTGTAATGTCCTGAGTGGAAACCTCTGAGGGGCCTGTGTGTGGTCCCTCCACTGACTGGGTACCACACTGTTTCCGTATGAGGAAGAGACACCTGAAATAAGTACCAAGTTCCATGTTCCCTGTAACAGGTTAGGGTTATGGTTACCTGTCACCATGCCATTGGTCATGAGGTCCAATGACTGGTGTGATGGAGTGCAGGTTCATGCATTTCCCAACAGGTCCTCAGGGCACTGGACATTGCTCTCCGTGGCAGCTGCCAACCTGTCCATGGAGGAAGACGGCAATCACATGCTTCAGGCAGCTGGGTCCTCATGAAGGAGCTATACTCCTGCAGCGTCTCAGCTATGAAAGCTATTCTGTCCTACAATACCTCTTGTTGCTCCCGGCGCAGTTGGAAAATGTCACTAATTGCTGACACCACAGGCTCCTCTTTTACCTGGTACTGAACGGTGCCTGGTTGCCTTTAGCCCTCGCACTGTCAGCAACCTGGGTGTTTCTTCCTTAGGCAGAGGTGGAACAGTGAGGTGCTCACCAGCTTGTGCCCCCCAAAGTTCCCAGACAAGTGAGTGGGCAGCACCAAGTCCATTCATGATTAGTGATATTGGACTTTTGTGGTAGAGGGGGCAAGAGTGAGTGAGGGAAGATGAGGTATATAGTTGCAAGAGTGGTAGAGAGTGACCTGTAGTAGTAAATGGATGCAGTAGCAACGCTAGAGTGAATGTGAAGTAGCAGAGCGCAAGAAGTGTGGCACTTAACCTGCCCATTTAAGTATGTAATCCGCAAATTAATATCTTCAGAAGACAACTTACCATTCTCAACTGCATAAACAATTAAGGTATAAAAACTGTTATTCACATAAGGGGATTCGCGATCCAGTGTTTTTACTGTTGAGACAACACCAGTGTCAGCATCTACTGCAAACCATTCAGCTGGGTCAGATCCTCGAACATATCTTTCACAGAAAAAGACACACAATAGTTTATTCAAGAACATTAAACATTAATTGCTAACACCAAGTCTTTTTTTATTGTTACAGTTAGAGAAATTGAAACTATTTGATGTCACGTGCGAGCCCAAGGGGTCACAGTCAAAATTTCCAAAGTTTTCTTTAATTTATGTTATTTTGTTTTATTGTATTTCTCCCAGGATGATGATGATGATGATTATTACCCAATGGTCAGGGATTACATTTGAATGGTGAGTTGGGGGTTACTATATGCCATTATTGATAATTCTTTCCATGACTATTGAAGAATGGAAAATATCCTTTTTAATTACATTGCCATGTTTTCAAAATCAAGTTAACTCTTAAGACAGGATAAAGATGGCCTAAAACCCATCAGGTTCAGGTATGCCCTTTAAGGAAGGTAATCTGCCAGCCTTATCCGATCTTTCCAATCTGTGACTCCTGACCCACAGTAATGTGGTAGGTTCTTAATTGCCCTCTGGACTATCAGGGATTGGTAATAAATGCTAGCCTAGTAGGTAATGCCTACATCTGTGAATGAATAAAATAAAACTAGCTAGTATTTGGCTGGAACAGGTAATCCTTTCATTTTGGCAAACAGGATACCTTGGGCTGTTTTGTACATGGCCAGGCAGATGCCAGTGCCCTGAAACATATCTGTAGTTTGACTAGGTGATGAATAGTTCAGTTATGCACATCTTCCACACTACAGCAGCGATATCGTCAAGGTCATAGTCTTCTGTACAATCAGCCGCTTCTTGATATCACCAGAGGTGAACCAAATTAACTAGGCAATCAATTGTTTAAATTTGCAAACAGAAAGCAACTATTCACATAGGACTCAGGTTTAAGGTGATTGGGAAAAGAATCAACTATAGTATGAGGAATAAACTGCTTTACACAGTAACTGGTTACAACTGCAAATACTCTCTCCGAGATATTGGTGTTCAACACGTACGTTTCCCTCTTTTTCAACGTCACTAAGTTTGTTCATGACAAGTCCTTCTACCGCCTGTTTAGAACCAGAGGTGATCTCCTGTTCAATAGGCAAAGTATATTACGACATCATGAAAAACATTGTAGTGATATACAATCCTACTGCTGTTAATGGTCTGTTCAGCTTCGACTGGCTAGATCTATCATCAGTCTGTGAGAATGAAATGTACGTCAATCCATGATATCTTATGATTATTTTTTCCTGAAGCTAGTTCTGTACATTACCATATTTACTGCATCAGTTTCTCAACTTACCAGGATATAATTTGAATTTACAAGGTCTGGGTTCTTAGCCCAGCAGTATAACCATAGCATTATCCTGGAACCCCTTTCTAAATTGTACTATGGGTATCCCTACAGCACAAAGACCCCAACCGTTCAAGCAGGCAGTTCACCACCAACTTCTCCAGGGCAAGTTAGAATGAGTAATAAATACTGAACTAGTCAGCAACACTCTCATCCCATAAAAAAAAACGCAAAGTTGCATATTTTTGTTGGGCTAATTGCTTTTTGAATCAATCCTTATAATGCAAAAAATATTATAACTGGTTAGGAACATGGCAGATAATATTTGGTGGAAATGAATTAGGGAATACATTGCACAGGTGTGGTAGTTGGTCTCTTTGCCATTGCTGACCCATCATGGTAGTTGCCAACTCTGCCAGTATGTGACACAAGGTAAGTATTATTTGAGGTTGTTCAACGTGCCAATTCTCTTTTGTCAAGACTGTGGGCAGAATTTTTCCGTTATTTGTTAAAGTGCTTTATCAAATGAGATTCATTCATCCAACAGTTTTGGAGTGACTTTTCTCAAATCTTTGCTCTTTGCCATATTAATTTTGAAACGGGGCCCTTGCGTGTTTTTCACAGAGAATCATGTGGCAGGAGAAATACATGTGCTTCCCCCTACAGAGACCTTTTGGTATTCACACGGCTGGCTCCATATTTAAAGCCTAGTTCCACAGCAGTTCAGATGCTGTAGGGTCGGAACTGCCCGTTACACTGATGATGGATCAATTTGGCACAGAAAACATAGCTTACAGGTACCTGAAGGTTTCAGAGGTGAGGACAGCCGTCCTTTCTCCAACTGATCATCACCAGACCAGCCAGCCTGGACACAGATAGCAATCCAGTTTAGTGCTGTGATACAGGTGAAGCAGTATGCCTAACAATGCAGTGAGAAAGTTAATGAACATCTGGGCTCTGCAAGGATAAGTGACACCATCTTCCCTCAGCTATCTCACAATCACAGGGGCCAGCATCCACTCTAACTCCGCTATTGCACACTCATCTTGCTAAAGCTCATAGCCTACAATTCACTGTTGCATGCGTCAACGGGTCTCAACTACCTCAAGCTCCTAAACTACTTACCTATTCCTTCTAACTTAGTCACCGGGGACTCCTCACCACCTCTCCTGCTCATGCATCAGCACTAACTGGTCTTCTATTATACCCAATCCCTCTCTTTGCCCCAGTGCAGGAAAGATTTGTCTCTAATCAGGCCTAGAGATCCAAAACTGGCAATGGTGAACCCAGTAAGCTTCATTGCATTGCTTTTCCATTAATGACTTCATGAAAGTGCACAGATAAGCACAGAAACAGCAGGCTGATTTGTCAGACGCTCTCAGTAATTTGGATTGGAGGGTGGAGGAGTCCACCAGCATTATCAATACGGTGTTTGCTCCAGCATGCATGCGTCTGACTTTCTCCATGGACATGTTGTGGATGTCTAAATCCAGCACACTTTGGATCTGCCAGTTTTAGGCCTGCACTCCATTTTCTAGCTACACATGCACAGCAGCAATGACAAGGTGAGACGGGATGAGAAACTTCAACCTCATTCCGAGTATCCTTCCTCTCTGGGAGTTAGATTGGTGTCAGCAGGTACCAATAGGAGAAGGAGCACCATGTAGGACACCTGAAGCTTCTTTTCACGACATTCAGATTAGCCCAGACGCTCCACCTCACCCCTGCCTTTGATTTTGAAGCATGCTTGAAGTCCACAACAAGGAGGATGTGCCTGCACCTGGGCATGACTAGGCCCTCTAGATCCAAAAGACCACAAAACCAACCACCAAAGTCTTCCAGGCAAATGCGGCCAACAACACAGTAAGGTCCCTCCACCCCAGATGCAGAAGTTGGGACTGTACTTAGAACTAGTTGGAGACAGAGAAAATAGTAAACTTACTGAGGGCACATGGATGTCATGGGTGACACAACATTGTAGATAGTTTTTCACTTTTGTCAATGTATGTTCACTTGCACTGTTAAAATGTGTACTGTCATATAATTTTTACTGTTGGGCCTGATTAAATCACACCTACATGAGGGATAAGCTGCCTCTTCAGACACCCCAAGGATAAAAGAAGTTGCAATTGCCAAGTGTTTGTTATTGATTACAAGCTACTGACTCCTTGACTGCAGAAAGCCTGAATCATTAGGGATTTTGAACATTCATGACCCTAGGCATGGCTAGCTTCATGTTTGATCCATAAACAAATAATGTGTTAAACTGTCAGGAATATTAGAAAGATAATTCAATTCCATTGAAGGAACTCCTCAGCTCTCACATCCATCACAATGAAGCCTCACATCAGGTCTTCATATGATGTGTCATCAAGGAGGTCGATGTCATACCTCTACAAGGAGTTCAGAGTCTGTGACATTGTCCAATCAATTGCACTATCAAAGTTTTAATGCTACATTGGGAGGCCACTCATCGGCCACTGAGCCCATCAAGTTTGTTCTGCCATTCAAAGAGGCCACAGTTTATCTGCTAATCCTCAACTCCATTTTCCTGCCTTTTCCTCAAAATCTTTGATTCCCTTACTGATTAAAAGTCTGTCTAAGACTTGAATAGGCATAATAGTCCAGCATCGCCAACCCTCTGCAGTAAAGAATTCAACAAATTCCCAACCCTCTGAAAGAAGAAATTCACCTTCATCTCTGCCTTAAATGGGCAACACCTCATTCTGAGATTATACCCTCTGGTCCTAGACTCTCCCACAAGGGAACACAGACTTTCCACATCTACCCTACAAAGTCTACTAAGAATCCTGTATGTTTCAACAAGATTGAGTAGAGGCCAACCTACTCAATCTGTCCTCATGAGACAGTTTCTCCAGACCCAGTCACAGCCTAGTGAACCTTCTCAAGACTGACCAGAATTCTCTCAGTGAACCATTATTAAATTACACTGTGATGTTCCTTTAAGCTTGAGGTCATGTCTTGGAATGTCATTCTTGGACAATGAATTGTAGCCCCTGGTTCGTGTTAGTTTGAAGATGGCATTCACCAGTCAACTTTGTTGTGGCTGGTCAGTAGATTTCCTGTTTAACTTCATCTTACAAGGGAGGGGAGTAGAAGAGTGTCAGTTTGCATGGAGGCTCAGGACTGACTCAAGTGGGTCAGTGATAAAGAGAGAGAGTGTGAAGTGGGCTCAAGCATGGAGGAGCAGAAGAGGGATTCGGGGAGGACAGAGGTGAGGTTTACGGAATGGAAGAATGAAGTGGGAATGGCTTGGCATTTTGGGTATGGTGAAGGTTGGTGGGAAAACTCAAATTATGAAAATGAGGGGCCTTAAAGTACCAGTATTGTTCAAATCTGTGTCCATTTTGGCGCTGGATGGTGGACTCCAAACAGAGCTTTTACTTCATCTCCAAAGTTTCAATTATCCCTGTGGAAAGTGATACGGGACAATGTCTTTTCATTGTATAAAGGTGAGGGCCAGCTGAGCTTACAAGTTCAGTCATGTCTGTGCAAGACACAGATGCTTGTATGAATATTCAATTTTTAAAAATTAACGAGAAAAGACAAGATTATTTCTTTCACAATAAAGTTAACGTCCCTAGCTCTCCCGTAACCAACAATGTGTGCCAACAATGAGGGATGCCAATATTTTTAAATCTCTGACGAAGCTAACCTGAATGAATAATCAAGAAGCACACAGGAAAAAAGTGAAAATAATGTAATGAGAAATATTTGCAAGTGAAATTTAATTCTGAAAAACCCCATGCTACTGTTGTGTTTTTAGGTCCTATATTAATGGCGATGTAATTAGACAGGAAAATTTTGGCCACGATACAGAGCATTTCTGTTTGACAAGGAGGCTCCATTACAGCCTCCCTGTGCCTAAAGCAATGTCTGCCAATGTCAGGTCTCACCAGTGAAAAGCTAGCTCAGCCACTGACCCACAGTGTATTTAAAATATGAATTAAGCAGGAAACAGCTAAAACGAGATAAAGCAGAAATTATGCACATTTCTGGTTATGTCATTGAAAAAAGCATACAACTGAGAAAATCTCCCCCAGAGTTGTAATATTGCTCAGCCAAACTACATGTGTTTCTATAGCCTTGGCCTCTGCTTAACCATGTGCAACATTGCCCAGGATGCTTAAAGTACAGAATATATCAAATCCAGCCAATTACTGTGTAGTTAGATCATGTTTATCCTGTTTTATGAGTTATTTAGCTTTAGAAAATTTGGTAATGTAATTTTAAAAAGGACACATTCTTGGAAGGAATTATCAACAATAGCATAAACAAACATTTCAGATCAACAGCACATATCTAAAACATCATAGTCTGTCTTCTCTCTTTAACTGTGGTTAGCAGCCTATATATTTCCAGAATTTTCTGCACTTACTTCACACACCTATATTTCAATAAAGCTGTAGTTGTTTGAAGGAAAATGTAATAAATATGTTATATGGTAAACCTTGGTAAAACAGAACTTAGTACTTAGGGAATTTATTCACTGTTTATACAGAGGTAGAATTTGGACCTGGCAAATAATACAAAAGGGCCAGTGGTGAATCAGTACATGTGAATCAGGTTACATGTAACCTGATGCTCCTTTCCATTATATTAACAGCAATTTTGAACTATTTCCAAGAGTGCTTGTGAAAGGAATTGATGGGTTTGGTATAACATTATTTCAATATTTCCCAACTTCAAAGTTTTCTGTTAGTTTGTTGTTTAGCATTTATTGATCAAGAGGTCAGACCAATTTATCCATGCTGTTTCTGTCGTAGTTAAATCATATGGAAAAGTTATTGGACTGGGACTATACCCATAGTGGACAGGGACTATACCCATAGTGGACAGGGACTATACCCATAGTTCATCTTGACCCTACAGTTGGAAAAAAACTCCAATGCCATGCAGTAACAAATAGCCTTAGATAGTATCAAATGAAAAGATAATATAATAAAGTTTTGACAAAAATAAATAATTAGGACATAAATCTGAAAAGCTGTAATACATGTTCTCTTATGTTCAAGATTTTCTTTTACCTGATGGAATGCTTAAAGAATTTATCAGTATCAGTCGCATTAAATCTTCCCAGTATCTTTCCAGGCTTCTGACCTTCAATCTCCTGAACAAATAATACTGGAGGGGTGAACACAGGAGGGTCATTCTCATCCTTCACGGTTATAACTGCAGAGATTTCTGGCAATTCAATGGAAGTTCTCTCCCTTGGTGCTGGACATGTAGCGAAAGGTTCTTCATTTTCAACTGTTATCTTAATATTCCTCTGAGGACTAGCCTCATAATCCAAAGACTGCAAAAGTAAAAATAATGTAATCAATTTTAATGCTACTTTAAATAGTTTAGAAATGTTTAAATTATTCTAAACCTGATAGGTAGTGTTAATTAGTGGCTATTTTTAGTGCATTGACTGAAAATTCAGCATTTTTATGAGTTGTCACATATTTTGGAGTGGTGCCAGTGTTTTAATTAATCTGCTGATCAATTTGCCATTTTCACATAGTTGGATGTATTGTAATATGAAGTAATATATAATTGTAATATAAATGTAATAGATATAATTGTAATATATTGTAATATGCCCACTGATGCCACCATGTTGCATAGGGAGTCATCACCATTCTCATCCCATTGTATGGGCTAGTTGGACTCATGGTCACCCCTAGGTGGACTTGCTGCCTTCATCCTTTCTTTTCGATTGGGGTCCACAGGACCTACTTTGTCTGGTGTGGTTATGGAAAACTAGTATGAGGAGACCCTGATATGCCTGTTACCTTCAAGATCCAGCTTTGATTTCCTGATCCAAGTCTTTATGATATCATCATAGTGGGTGTATTCTAACACATACCTCCGCATTAGTCATTTCAGAATGAAACACCTTATAAAATATTTCCCTGTAAGTCTTCTCCCCATTTTTAACAGCTATACATTCATTTATATAATTATATTTGCCTCTACTCTGTCTGTTCATAAGTCTCTGCCTTCAGAAATTCAGGTGGTCTGGAGGGTTCACTATCCGTCCAGAATGCATTCTCTTCATCCTTGGAAGATTGGTAAATCTTTTTCTGGAGGACTGTTTGCCTTGATCCATTCTTGATTGCGCACAGTCTGTAAGTTCCTTGAACATCTGGACCTTTCATCTCTTGGATGTCCTTCACAAGGAAGTCATTTCTGCTAAAGCAGGCAACTTTTTAAATTCACTTATGGGATGTGGGTAACACTGGCTGGGCCAGCATTTATTGCCCATCCTAGGTGCACTTGCTAAGGTGGTGATGAGTTGCCTTTTTAAACCGTGCAAACCATTTGGTGCAGGTGCTCCCACAGTGCTGTTAGGGAGGGAATTCCAGGATTTTGACCCACCAATACTGAAGTGACAGCCATATAGTTCTAAGTCAAGATAGTGAGTGATTTGAAGATAGTGGAGTTTCCAGTTCATCTTCTTCTTCTAGGTGGCAGTGGTTATGAATTTGGAAGGTGCTCTCTAAGGAGACTTGGTGAATTTCAGCCGTGTATCTTGTAGATAGTACACACTGTTGCTACTGAGTGTTGGTAGCCTAAGGGCTTAATGTTTGTGGCGCTGGTGCCAGTTAGGCGAGCTGCTTTATCCTGGATAGTGTCAAGCATCTTGAGTGTTATTGGAACTGCACTCACCAATGGGGAGTGTTCCATCACACACCTGACTCATGCTTTAGATGGCAGACAGGCTTTAGGAGAGCCAGGAGGTGATTTGCTTGCTGCAGGATTCCAGGCCTTTGACCTACTCATGTAGGCACTGTATTCATGTAGCAAATCCAGTTGAATTTCTGGTCAACAGTAATCACCAGGATGTTGATAGTGGAAGAATTCAGCGATGGCACTGTTAATGAATGTCGAGGAGCAATCATTAGATTCCATTTTGTTGGAGATGGTCAGTGCCTGGCACCTGTGTGTTACAAATGTAACTTCCAAATGTCAGGATGGTTAGGAGCAAGTTCAGGAAAGCTTTCTGCAGTCACTCCTTGCCCCTGATTCACAGCAGATTGAAGTGAATGGAGTTCTCCTCTCAACCCTGCAGATCGTTAGATTCAAGGATGTGATAGACAGATTTTAAATAGCAAGGGAGTGAAGGTTTACCAGGAAAAGTTGATTTGAGGATTATCAGATCAGCCATGATCTCATTGGATGGCAGAGCAGATACAATGGGCCAAACGTGCTGGGTGGCATGGTGGCTCAGTGGTTAGCACTGCTGCCTCTCAGCACCAGGGACCCAGGATTGACTCCAACCTCAGACAACTGTCTTTGTGGAGTTTGCACATTCTCCCTGTGTCCGCGTGAGTTTCTACTAGGTGTTTCGATTCCCTCCCATAGTCCAAAGTTGTGCAGGTTACATGGATTGACCATGCTAAATTGCCCCACAGTTTTCAGAGATGTGCAGGATAGGTGGGTTAGCCGTGGGAGATGCAGGGTTACAGGGAAAGGATAGCAGAGTGAGTCTGGGTGGAATGCTCTTTGGAAGGTCAGTGTAAATTTGATGGGCCAAATGGCCTGCTTCCACACTAGGGATTCTGGGATTCTATGAATGGATAACTTCTGCACCTTACAGTCTTATGGCACTAAAAACACCCCTCCACTCCCTTGGCCACACTCCCTAAGGTGGCCAACGCCGCCCTGTCCAACTCACCTGAGTTACCTTGGCTGCTTTCATGGACCTGCAGACCCAGTAGCACCTACTATGATATTCTGGGATTGTTGGGACTATTGAAGCTGCTGGCCAATCAGATGTGAGGAGATCTAATTGTATGTTTGATTCCTCCTAGATCCAGAGCTGTTCTTCCCGCCCAAGTCCCGCTGATATCATCGCATTGGGTGGAGCTTAATGTACACTTCAGTATAACCTTTTCAAGCAGCACCGAAAACAGTGAGAAAGAGGAGGGCATGGAGATAATCACCAACACCTAGAAGAGCAGGAGAGAGGATGGACACCGGATATAAAGAGCATACAGATGAGAGGAAAATATCTAAGAGAAATACATTGAAAAGTTGTGAGTTAATGTTCAGCAGCTGCTATTAGGGACTGTGTTATGATACTAGTGATTTTGAAATAATTAAATTTGTGCAAGGAAATGAATTATTTATATGCACAAAAGAGGGAGATAATAAGTAAGAACGAGAAGTTTCTACTTTCTGTGAATCTTAAGTTTTTAGGTAATAGTGCAAAATAGTAAGATGAAAGTAAGTTAAAGTAATTTAAAAGTATAAGCTAAAGGACTGCAGGTCAGTTCAGCAAAGCAGAATGCCCATTCTGTGGGATGTGGGGAACTGTGGATGCTTCTTGGGAATTAGACTAGCCCACATGCAGGACAAGTCATATGTACAAGCCTGAAGAATGGCTAGAGCCACTGAGGTGCATCTATGAGTCAGTGACTACATGGATAGCATAGTCAGAGCGGTAGTCATATGCTGGTTAGAGGAAAGCAGACAGATTGTGGATGGTAGACTACCAGGATGTCCAATAAGCAGGTACTGCAGGATTCAATAGGAATCCCTACAGTGTGGAAAGAGGCCATTCAGCTCATTGAATCTGTACTGAACCTCTGAAGCACATCCCACCTGGACCCACCATGCCCACCCTATCACCATAACCCCACAATTATCATGCCTGATCCTATCCTACACATTCCTGGGCACTATGGCACACTTTGGCATGGTCAACCCATCTAACCCACATATCTTTGAACTGTGGGAGGAAATTGGAGCACCTGGCAGAAACCAATGCAGGCACCTGGAGAATGTACAAACTCCACACAGTCACCCAAGGCTGGAATCAAACCTGTGTCCCTATCACTTTCAGGCAGCAGTGCTAACTACTGTGCCACAGTTCATTCACAAACTAGTTTTCCATCCCGAAAATCAATGAGGGTGATGGATCTTTGGAGGACTGCAGCAACAGCCAAGCCTGTGACACAATGGGTGGCCCAGCTGTAGAGGAAGAAAGGAAGAAAGCCGAAAAGCAGTACACATAGGTGATTCTGTTTGACTGCAGTGGTGTAGAAAATTTGAAAACTAATGATTTGGGATAGAATTAATAGTTGTGGAAAAACATGGGTCAACTCAGAAGTGTCAGCACGGATTTGTTAAGTGTTTAATTTACCTGTTGGAATGTTTTGAAGCAGTAACACTGAGGTTTA
Source organism: Rhincodon typus (assembly GCF_021869965.1). Classification (NCBI taxonomy): domain Eukaryota; kingdom Metazoa; phylum Chordata; class Chondrichthyes; order Orectolobiformes; family Rhincodontidae; genus Rhincodon; species Rhincodon typus. The sequence goes on from NC_063350.1 coordinate 36,051,799, forward strand.
ATAAAGGCAAATTTGTTGATGTGATATATATTGACTTGCAGGAGTTTTCAATACAGTGACGTCCAAAAGATTTGAAGAATTTAATAGCCCATTTAATAACAGAGATAGGTATGGATTTTTTTTAGATGGCAGGAAAGGTTGTAGTGCAGTACCCAGCAGTTAGTATTGGCACCCTTGCTTATCTGAAACTCATAAATGACCCAGATCTGTGTGTGGAGAGCAAGTTTAAAGTTTGCAGGTGACAATAAAAAAATTGAAGAATTGAAAACTGTGAGAGTGATAGAGCGTAACTTGAAAAATTCATTGACGTTTGTTGGCAGATGCAGTTCAATGTGGAGAAATATTGTACAAAGAACATAGTGAGACAGTACAAACTAAAGGTTGCTATTCTAAAGAGTGTGCAGGAGCAGACACGCATATGTATATATGTACATAATTCATTTATGGTGGCAGTGCAGGTTGAAAACTGTTGACGAAATCATACAATTTTCTGAGCTTTATTAATAAGAACATAGATTGTAAGAACAAGGAGCTTACGGTGAGCATATTTAGCACACTGATTAGACCTCAGATAGAATATTGTGGACTGAGCTGGGTGTAACACTTTATGAAGGACGTGAATGTATTGGAGAGAGTGCAGAAGAAGCAAACAAGAATGGTTCCAGGGTTGACTTTCTTTCTTTTTTTGTAAGGAGGATAGATCAGAGAAATTGGCATTGTTTTCCTTAGAAAGGTGAAGGCTGAGGGGAGATTTGATCCAAGTTTTCAAAATCATGAGAGATAACAATAGACTAGATAGGTAAAATCTGTCCCTGCTCATAAAAAGATCGTGGAACCAGTGGACAGAGCTCAAAAGTGCTTTGCAAAAAAACATCAATAGCAAGATTAAAAAACACCTTTAAAGTGAGAGATCCATGTTTCAACTGGACTATCGAAAAATGTGCTTGAGGCAGGTTCAATTCATACTAACTAGGAAGAGGCACTGAATGAACTTAATGAACGACTTCAGCAGAAATCATGTGTAGGATTATGGGAAAAGGCAGGAGTTTGACACTAAGTCAAAATTCTCAGAGTGTCAGTGCAGAAGGAATAGGCCAAATGACCTTCCTCTGCACTGTAACAATTCTGTGGTTCTGAGTATTTTTCAAAACCAAAAGCCTTATACCAACAAGATGTGCATCAACTTTGGATGTGTTGTCCTTCACTTTCACAAATGAAATAAAAGATAAATGATTGTCAGAGATAGAGAAGATTTCTGATAGGAAGGGGAGATGGAATTTAAATGATTTCACATTCAGTCAGTTGTCATGAAAGTATATTCAATAAGATATATTGCTTCTTTGTTTTAATCCAGAGTATACAGTGATTATAAAACTATTTCATTTACATTTTATAGTTGCACTACAGTGACACTATTAGAAGATTATTTGGGCAGCCATTTTGAATGCACTCAAATAATTATCAACAGCTAGGCATGTAATCCAAATCTAACAAAGATTTGGACACTGTCTTGATCCTTTATAATTTACTTACTGGCGCAACACGTCCACAGCAGACACCATCTCTCTAGCCCTACAATCAGCCCTGGAGTCTGAATAACAAGGATACCTATGTCAGGTTCCTACTTATTAACTACATTTCGACCTACAACACCATGATTCCAAACAAACTCATCTCGAAACCCTGGGACCAAGGTCTTGGCTCCACCCTCTGTCACTGGATCATCAACTTCCTGACCCACAGTCTGCATCAGTAAGAATAGGTGACAACATCTGCTCCACTATAATCTCAACACCGGTGCCCCACAAGTCTGTGTACTCGGCCCTCTTACTATACTCCTTATACATTTACAACTGCATGGCCAAATTCTGCCCTACCTCAGTTTACAGGTTTGCTGACGACGCCGCACTTGCAGGTCAGAGCTCAAAAAACAGAATACAAGAAAGAGATTGAGTACTTGGTGGCATAGTATAAAGACAACAATCTCTCCATCAACTTCAGCAAAACAAAGGAGCTGATTATTGGCTTCAGGAAGAGGAGTGGAGGGCATGCCCCTGTCTGCATTAATGGTGCCGAGGTGGAAATGGTCAAGAAGGTCAGGTTCCTGTGAGTGATGATCACCAACAATCTGTCCTGGTCCACCCACTTCGATACGATGGTCAAGAAAGGACAACGTCTCTACTTCCTCAGGAAGCCATGGAAATTTGGCACGTTCACAAGAATTGTTATTAATTTTTATAGATGCACCATAGAAAGTATCCTATCTGGATGCTTCACAGTGTGGTATGGCAACTGCTTTTCCCAAGACTGCAAAAAATTACAGTAGGTCATGAACACAGCCCAGTCCATCACGCAAACCAGCCTTCCATCTATTGACTCCATCTATACTTCCCTCTGCCTTGGGAAAGCAGCCAATATAATTAATAGCCCCTCCCACCCTGGTTTTACCTTCTTCCACCCACTTCCATCAGGCAGAAGATATAAAATTTTGAATACATGTACGGAGAAAGTTGAAGAACAGCTTCATTCTTGCTGTTATCAGACTTTTGAGCAGATCCCTCAAATGTTAATTCTGATCTCTCTCTCTCTCTCTCTCTCTCTCTCTCTGCATCTTCTCTGTGGCTGTAACATTGTATTCTGCACTCTGTTCTGCTAACCTGGTGCACTTTGTATGATACAATCTGCCAGTATACCACACAAAACAACATGTTTCACTGAATCTCGATACCTGCGACAAAAATCAATCAATCAAACATTACCTTATCATGATGTATTAGATTTTATTGTCCAAGTAACTGATTATGTGGCTAAAGCTTCTTTCTTTTTGTTAAGTAGAAAGTTCATGCTTCTCAAGTCCGAAAATTGTTGGAAATTCAAGTCTTAAGTTCAGATTCAGTGATGCACAAAGAATTTCAATTCTGAACTTACTAGAATTAGTTTTTGGCCAATTGGGAACAATAGGTACCAGAGTTGGTTGCCCGTTGAATAGTTAAGTAACACAAGAAACAGTTGAGGAACTGTCGCTCATAACAGCGTTTCTGGATTAATAAAAAAAAACAATGTCGGAGAACTTTTGGAATGTTGTGTGCAATTCTGGTCACCCTGCTATGGGAAGAATGTTGTGAAACTTGAAAGGGTTCAGAAAAGATTTAAAAGGATGTTGCCAGGGAAGGAGAGTTTAAGCTATAGGGAGAGGCTGCATAAGCTGGGGTTATTTTCAATGGAGCATTGAAGGCTGAGGGGTGACTTTATAGAGGTGTATAAAATCTCGAGGGACATGGATAGGGTAAATAGACAAGGTCTTTTCCCTGGAGTCAAAAACTAGAGGGCATAGGTTTAAGGTGAGAGGGGAAAGGTTTAAAAGGGACCCAAGGGGCAACTATTTCATGCAGAGGGTGGTACATGTATGGAACCAGCTGTCTGAGGAAGTGGTGGAGGCTGGTTCAATTACATTTAAAAATGGATGGGCATATGAATAGGAAGAGTTTAGCGGGAAATGGGCCAAATGCTGGCAAATGGTACTACATTTATCTACGATATCTGGTCGGCATGGACAAATTGGACCAAAGGGTCTGTTTCCATACTGTACATCTCTATGACTCCCGGCCCTGATAAGTATAGCATTTGAATGAGCTATGATGTCTCCGGAGATGGATTCAAGGAAGAGATTCATAAATTTGACTGCAAAGTTCAGATCTGGATTTCCTTACCACTAAATCCTAATAGATGCAAACTGAGATTTAACTCACTCATGAAATTGGCATATAGAAAATAATAAACTAAGAACAGTAAAACATACAACAGAAAAATTGAAAATACGAATAAAATATTTATGTCTTCAAAGAAACAAATAAATGGTGGCTTGGTTCCCTCCATTTTCTTTTCAAAAGCCCAAATAATCTAGTCAAGATCGAATCAATAATCTCAAATTAAAATGCCATACCTTTATTAGAAACAACATTCCATCATTTGTTTCTGGATCTGTTTCAATCTTGTAATTTTCATCTTCATTCCCTTGTATTATCTTGTATTTTGCTCTCCAGGCTGGTGTATAAGAAGTGTCTTTATCCGTAACACTTACTCGTAATATCACCACATTATTGTCCGTTTCATTGATATTAGCTGAAACCTATGGAAAACAAATAATAACATTACTGTATTCATTTAAGAAGAGGAAATCTGCAATATTTTTCTCAGTTATACTGTACATGTCATATTGATCTGAAATAATAACAGCTTTCTTTTCATATAAATTTGTAATACATAAAATTAAGCCTATCAATTTTCAAGGGGACTGCAAAAACAGGGAGATGTAAAGGTTTACATTCAGAAATTTTTGGAGGTGGCTGGACAAATTGATAAGGCTTTTAAATAAGCATAGTGAATACTTGATTCATAGGAGAAGGTATAGATTACTAGCAAAATAGTTATGCTAAAAAGGAACTTTACTAAAATGGTGCCAGAGATGAGGGATTTCGAGTACATGGCAAAACTAGTAAAGCTGAAATTATTTTGCTTAGAGTGCGGAAAGTTAAGTTGATATTAATTAAAGGTTTTCAAAATCATGGAGTGCTTTGATGTTGCAAATAAAGAGAAACTGGTTCCAGTGGCAAGGGGGTTAAAATTGTTTCAGAGTTAGTCGGAACTGCAGATGCTGGAGAATCTGAAGAAGGGTCTAAGCCCGAAACGTCAGCCTTCTTACTCCTCTGATGCTGCTTGGCCTGCTGTGTTCATCCAGCTCTACACCTTGTTGTTCCAGTGGCAAGGGGACTGTTTTCTTGGGGTCAAGATTTAAATAATTGGTAAAAGAGACAGTAATGTAATGAGGAGAACTTATTTATGCAGTGATTTATGATGCAGAATTTGTTGCCTCAAACAATAATGATAGCGAACTTATAATTTCTAAGCAGGAACTGAATAAATACTTCAAAGGGAGATAAATGAATGGCCATGAACACACAACACATTTGACAAGATGCTGTAAGATTCTATTGTATGTCAAAGTTTCCAGACTGTTGGTGGAGGTATTCTTAAACAGCCCTTGTAGTTGTGCATTCAGTCTTTAACATAATTTTTAACTTCTGCTCTCAACCTATTTATTATTGGTGACAAGTTAAACTGTCACATCATCTCATTAGTATAACTAAATTTGTAAATTTGGACACTGATGAGTGGTCTCCTGTACAGAACTACGCCTGATCAAATATCAGTTGAGAGCCAGTAGTATAATCTAGTAGCTAAAGCTCTCCATTGCGCTATGGAGTTACTGGCCAGTAGATACTGTTGTCCGCTTATGTATTATTGTCCAAATCCACAGCAATTTTCACAGTAAACATTAATCTTCACTTTGGAGTTGCTATTAATGTGAATGTGCCTTTTGAATGATGAGCTGGGGGTGGTGGAATTTAATGGTGTAAGTAAGTTTCATGTGAAGATTTGTAGCTCGGGTTATGGATGTGGTTGTTGGTTTGCTCATCAAGCTGGCTGGTTATCATACAGACATTTCATCACCAAACTTGGTAACATCATCTGTGCGGCTTCCCATGAAGTAATGTTGTTCTACTCCGCTTGGAATTTATATATCTGGTCTGTTAAGTTGGGTTGTGTCATTTCTGGTTCTTTTTTGCAAGGATTTGTATATGGGGTTTAATCCCACATGTTTGTTGATTGCATTATGGGTTGAAAACCAAGCCTCTAGGAATTCTCGTGCATGTCTGTGGTTGGCGTCAGCTAGGATGGTCACCTTGTCCCAGTTAAATCGATGGTTTTCATTGTCCAGGTGCACTGAGATGAGGGAAAGTTTGTTGTGTCTTTTTGCTTCTAGCTAGTGTTCATGTATCCTGATGGCTAGTTTCCTTCTGGTCTGGCCGATGTAATGTTTGTTGCAGTCATTGCAAGGTATTTTGTAAACTACATTGGTCCTGCTTGTCATGGGTATGAGATCTTTTGTCCTTGTGAGTGTTTGTCATAGCGTGGCTGTGGGTTTGTGTGCCACCATGATTCCCAGCGACAGTAAGAGTCTTGTTGTCAGTTCTGATATGTTCTTGATATAGGGTAATGTGACCGGTGCCTTGGGGCATACTGTGTCCTCTTGGTGTTGTCTATCCAGTAGGTACCTGTGGATGAAGTTGTTGGGATATCTGTTGTTAGCAAATACCTTGTATAGGCACTCTTCCTCCTTCCTGCATAGTTCTGGCGTGTTGCAGTGTGTTGTGGCTCATTTGAATAGCTTTGTTTGTGGATGTTGGGGTGATTGCTGTGCAAATTGAGGATTTGGTCGGCGTGAGTTGCCTTCCTATATACTGTGGTTTGGAACTCCCCATTGGTCATTCATTTTACCCTAATATCTAAGAACGGAAGTTGATTGTTGTCATCCTCTTCTCTCGTAAATTTGATCCCGGTGAAAATGTTGTTGATGAAATGGTGTGTTTCTTCTAACTTGGTGCATTTAATGATGACAAACATGTTGTCTTGGATCCACAATTTTGGCTTTATGAGGGGGAGGGTAGTGCCTTCCAGTCTTTTGCAATAAGTCCTGAGATGGGTGACCCCATAGGTGTGGCATTGATTTGTTTGTATGTTTGGCTGTTAAAGATGAAGTGTGTGGTGAGGCATAGGTCCAGTACTCTTGAGTATGTTGTCCTTGCTGACGGTGTTCCTGCTGTATCCAGTAATGTGGCAAGTGTTTCTTTGACTAGTGGTATGTTAATGAACGTGAATAGTGCTGTGATGTCAAAGGATACCATAATCTCGTTGTCATTGATTTTAATGTTCTTGAGCTTGTTAAGGAATTCCTGGGTTGAGTGGATGGAGTATCCAATTGCTTATGATTAGAATAGTTCACAATGCCTTTTTAGTCCCACTGTTCTTCTATCTTATCAGACAATTGAAACAGAAAGTAGTTAATTAAAACCCAAACTCAATTCACTTTTGCATCCCAGCAAGAATTTTAATTAGGCAAAGTGAATTGAAACAGCTATACAGCTTTGTAATATGGTTGACTGTTTCGTCAGGTCCTGACAGACTGGCAAAGCCTATCACGTCAGTAGGTGCTAACTATTCATTCTTAACTTTGAAAAACAGCTTTCAACATTCAGCAGGTTTATTTTTCTTTGAAATATCAGTCAACCTCAAGCATACTAGTAAATAAAAGATGGTCAATTCTAAAATTTCGTCAGGCTGCTGCAACCTACACAGCGAAGTTCTGTACTTTTACAGTAGATACAAACTGGAAGTCAAATCAATGAGTCAGAATCTGTAATCACAACTGAATAAGGAGGTCAACAGCAGTACTGTTGCACATAGTATTGAGTTCAATGTAGGAAACAGTTTGGCTTAACTCTATGAGGCAAAGCAAATACAAATCATCTTTTGTGGTTTAAGTCCTCTATTCTCTCTTGTTAGCTTATTCGATTACGTCACTAATTATACTCAATGTCCAGCAATACCTAACTTTCACTTTGTATACACATCATTGCTTCATCATTTACCCATTCACTGTTGCCACCCACACTCTGGTCCCCTAACAAAATGTGCTTTATCCCCCAACAAATGCATTGGGCGACACAATCCATTGGGTGAATAGTTCACCTTGACTCACTTGCATTTTTGTTAAAGAGAGGGAAAGTGCATTGGTAAAACCAGAAATCCAGTAGAAGGGACCATAGAGATAAATGCATTTATATCCTCAGTCATAGATGGAAAACAGGGCACTCACAAATAAATGCTAACAGCATTGAAATATCTCTGGCATTATTTTGTTAATGATGGCACTACATTGATAGCTGAATATGGTAACTGTCAAGATTGGTACTTTGTTATGACTAAATTATATCCTTTCCTCTATCTTTCAGGCCTGATTTTCACAAAAACATTACAGGAAATGCATGCTGATTGAGCAGACTAGTCATTTATTGAGTATGCAACATCACAGGATATATAGCCATGTCACACAGCAAACACCAGCACCTAAACAGTTAGCTGCATTTTCACCTAGTGAGTCATTCCCCACAAGTAAGCATATGGATTCATTCAAGGCTAGAGTTACAGAGAGTTAGGAGCTCCAATCTTAGCTGTATTCAGCTAAGACACAGTTGCTGAACAACTAAGATTATTGTTGAGAAGTAGAATCCTAAAGATGTATCAGAAGCAAAGTGAGGTACTGGATAGTATGCTAGGTGCACTCTTCATTACTCGTTGTGGTGGAGAGGAAGAAGACCATATGACAATGATCAGGTTACATTGTTTCCACTATGGCTCAGACTGCCAATGCATGTTGTCCCTGCTGATGGTGTTCCTGCTGTATCCAGTAATGTGGCAAGTGTTTCTTTGACTAGTGGTATGTTAATGGACGTGAATAGTGCTGTGACGTCAAAGGATACCATAATCTCATTGTCGTTGATTTTAATGTTCTTCAGCTTGTTAAGGAATTCCTGGGTTGAGTGGATGGAGTATTTCAAAGTGCATCAGGCAAAAGCATCTCCATAGTCTGGGTAACATGTAGGCAACCTTTTTTCTCTTTCATGGGATTTGAGAGTCACTTGGAAAGCCATCATTTGCTGCCTAATATTGATTATCTGGGAGAAGGTGATGACAAGATTCCTTCTTGAACTTTTGCAGCCATTTGGTGTAAGTACCCCCTATTGCACTATTAGAAAGGGAGTTCTGGGATTTTGACCCAGCGACAGTGAAGGAACAGCAATATCATTCCAAATCATGTTGGTGTGAGACATGGAAAGGAACTTATAGGTGATGGTGTTCCCAGCCTCTGACCTGTTCCTGCAGCCACAGTATTTATATGTCTGGTCTATTAAGGGTATGGTCAAGGGTAACCCCAGGATGTTAAAAGTGGGGGGTGCAGCAATGGTAATGCCATTGAATGTCAAGGGGAGATGCCTAGATTTTCTCCTGTTGGAGCTGGTCATTACTTGGCATAAGAGTGGCAGAACCGTTACTTGCCACTCATCAGCCCAAATTTGAATTTTATCTGAGTTTTTATGCATTTGGATAGAGAGTACTTCAACATCTGAAGAGTTATGAGTGGCACTGAACACTCTGAAAATCACCAGGAAACATTTTCACATCTTTCCTTGTGATAGAGGAAAACTCACTGGCCATAATACACCATTTTGACTAATTCCTGAAGCAATGTCTCGGAGCTAAGCAGATTGGTCTCCAGTAACTATGAGCATAAAATCCATACAGTACAGAAAGAAGTAATTCAGCTCATGGTCTCTGCACTGATCCTCTAAAGCATCCCATCCAGACCCAGCCTCTTACGCTTTCTTTGCATTTCCCATATCTAATCTACCTATCCTGCACATCCCTGGACACTATGGACAATTTAGCACAACTAATCCACCAAACGTGTACATCTTTGGACTGCAGGAAGAAACCGGAGCACCCAGAGGAAACTCACACAGAATATGCAAACCCCACATGGACAGCTGCCCAAGTCTGAATTGAACCCGCGTCCCCCGCACTGTGAGGCAAACCACTGACCCACCATGTCACCCCAACATCTTCTTTGTGTCACGGCAAACAGTGAAGAATTTCCCCAAATATCCCTATTGACTTTAACATTACAAGGGATTCCTAATGCCAAATTCAGTCAAGTGTTGCCTTAATATCAAGGGCACTCTCATTCACTTCACCTCTAGAATTTGACTCTTTTATTGGTGTTTGTACAATGAGTGTTCATTCAGGTCAGGAGCTGAATGCCCTGGCTGAACCAAAACTGAACATCCGTGTTTGGATTGTTACTAATTAAGAGCTGCTTGAAGGCACTTGTTGATGATCCTTCCATTGAGTTACTGATGATTGAAGTTAGATTGATGGTGGTATTTACCTGGGTTGGGTTTGTCCTGCTTTTTGTGCTAACAGATATTGTTAGTTTTTGTTTCGTAATTGCCAGTGCTGTAGCTGTACTGGAACAAATAATCTCAAGACGTAGCTACATGTGCAACAGAAGTCTTTACTTCTATTGTCAGAAGGTTATACTGGGACTTCAAGCGAAGGCCAAAATGAATCACCCGCTCAGCACTTCTGGGTGGTACATTTTTCAGCTATATATTGTGCATTGATGCCTACCATTAAGAATGGAAAATGTCTGAGCCTCTGCCTTTGCTTCAATGTTCCATCCACTAACATTATCAATGGGATGTAGCAGGAAATGCAGTGTTTTGATCTGATCCTTTTTTGAATGTCTTAGCTCTTTCTATCACATAAGAAATAATGGGAGCAGAATGCACGTAATCCCATATTGAAGCTTCATCAGTTGACACCTCAATTTTAGGTATGCCTGGTGCTTTTCCTGTAATGCGAACTTACACTCTTTATTAAAACAGTTGGTTTCCTGGCTTGTTAATAATGGTAAATCAGGAGCTTATATAATGTAGTTGAATGCAATTGTGCCATTGCAGATGGCCTACAGTGTCCCATGGGTTCCTAGTTTAGAGCTGCTAAATTACATTGTGAATGAACCTTATTGTGCGCCACATGTACTCAGACCATTTAAAGGTATTGGTGAACCAAATGAATTTTTATGAAAATCCAGTAGTTTCATGGTCACTATCACCAAACTAGTTTTTAATTCAAATTTATTCATTAAGTAGCAGTTGTGATGGAATTTGGGCTTGAGTTGCAAAATATTATCTAGGGCCTCTGGGTTACACCTAGTAACTGTGTCACTATGGGGTCTAGGCCCGAAACTTCAGCCTTCCTGCTCCTCTGATGCTGCTTGGCCTGCTGTGTTCATCCAGTTCTACACCTTGTTACCTCACTATGCCAATGTTCCCTTTAAGCTCTGTGACCACACGGCCAGACAACAGCTTGAACAATCCACTCCAACTGGCATTCCGATGCACTGGCCTCTGCTTCCAGAGGTTGCTGCTGTGCATTGACATTGGCAGTCCATGCAGGAAAAAAAACAATTAGAACAAATACAGGACCACAGCACCCTGTGCCTACAGCTCCCCCTAGTGAAAGCACTAAGATATGGCAGGTAGGAGCAGTAGAAAATGTTAGTTGAAAAAATTGAAATTCACCAATGGTATGTGTGTGTCAAGTTTTGTTTTTTTTTACTAGTTCCATATAATCCATTTTCTGGCTGTTGTCACAATGATGTCTGCCAATCCTTGCATCACCATTCACCCATTACCTGCCATGTGTCTTTTTGTACAATGGATTGTGATATTCTTAACATGTTTCCTTCAGTGCAAGGAAGGAACCAGAAGCAATAAATTGAGGGCAGTATTGATTGTCAGCCAATCTAACATGCGTCTGCCAGGTCAAGAGAAAGACTTCCAGGGTCTGCAGATGTCAGCCATCAGCTGACATAACAAACCTAGCACTGAAAGCACTGCCCTTCAAGGAAGCTTCTGTCTGTAAATTCCTGTGCCTAATGTGACATTCGCCCTTGTCTTATGCAACTTTTCTCAACTGTGTCCCTGTCTTCGACTCTCTCCTGTTCATGTGCTGATCTCAACACAGTTTGTTGTTGATGCTGTGGGTGTTGAAGTCTTCCTCTTCAGAACTAACCTCAAACACTTTTAGCTGCCTTATTATGATGATGATATGAAAAATGGACTGCTGATTTTTGATTTTCAACATCTGAGACCTGAGACTTTTATGGACTGAATGGGTTTCAAATGGAATATAACAAAGTGACTCAAAATGGTCAAAGGCATTACCTGACCACACAAATGGCTACATTTAAAGGCTGTGTTTCGTGACACTGAGGAGTATATGCAGTACGCTTTCAGGAGACTCTAGTGGATGTGCTATTGAAGGAGAAGTATATGCATGCTTGAGGCATTGATGTCATTCTTGTGCACTCCTGATACATTTTAGGCACGTAACAGGTCAATAGGAATGATTGAGACTTCAGTTTGGTTTGGAATTATTCCAACCCACAGAATAAAAATGTAATGATTTATGATATTGTGATGGCAATGAAATCAGATTTGAAGATAAACACACAGCCATAGAGAGAAATATGAGTGGTTGCATTTTATATGGTGAAGCAGAAAGAGAGAGACAGCGGGGACAGTTTCTAGGTTTGAAGGTAGTATTCGCTTTTATCCGATGATTGGAAACACACTGTGATGTGAAAACCACATGGCACAAAGGAAGCATTGATGAACTGAAAGTGGATGGCAGCTGGAAAATATGGAAGGGCATAGCTGACCAGAGGAGGTGTTTTTTGGCAGAGCAAGGGAGATGAAATTAACAATACAGCATTGAACGTAGGCTGAGAACTTCCTTTGGCGCTTACTAAAAGGCATTTGGAGACAATACTTATTAAAAGTAAAACCATCCGACTTCAATTGAAAAATTATATCCTCGTCCACCTGCAATAATTCAATTCCTTACTTCAGTCAGTATGCTCTGAAGACATCCAAATGTGCATCCCATAAACTCAGAAGTATTTGCATCAGAAACAAAACAGCAATTTCTGGACAAACTCAGCAGGTCTGGCAGCATCTGTGGAGGTAGAGCAGAATTAAAGTTTCAGGTATGGTGACCCTTCTTCAGAACTGATGGTAGCTAGGAAAAGGCTGATATTTATGCAGCAGATGGAAGAACAGCACTGCATTTTCTGCTTGGGAAATCTTCAGATTTTTGGATTCAATACTGAGATCAATAATTTTAGAGCTTGAGCATCTTATCCCGTATCCTTACCCAAATCCTAACACACCAGGCCTTGTCATCACATTGGCTGCCACCGTACACAACCCATTGTCAGCTACTAATAGTCCCTATTAGCAGCTATTCATTCTCCTAGGCTGACCTTTACCTTCGTCTGTCCAACTTTGTTTCATTCTCTTTGAGCTCTATCCCCACCTATTATTTACTCCTCATTCTACCCCCAGCCACCCTCTGTATGAATACCAACTTTTTCCTAGCTACCATCAGTTCTGAAGAAGGGTCACTGGACCCAAAACATTAATTCTGCTTTCTGTCTCCACAGATGCTGTCAGACCTGCTGAGCTTTTCAAGAAATTTCTGTTTCTGTTTCCGATTTCCAGCATCTGAAGTACATTCAGTTTTTTTTTATCTTTCATAATTGCATTCGAGCTGGGTTGCAATTGAAAGAACAATACATTTAATTCCATCTCTGCCCAAGAAATACCTTTTCTTCAAGATTAAAAATCCCTTAGCACAATGCTCCCACCAGGGATAAAATGTTAAAATGTACTTACACTTTTCTGAGTTAAAACTGGAAGATTATTGTTGGCATCTGTCACATTTATCTGTACTACTGTACTGGACGACAATACTTGCAATCCGTTATCTCTTGCTTTAATGACCAAAGAGTATGATTTAATGGCCTAAAACAAACATAATAGTCAGTCAAAAAACATAAATGATGTTTTGTAGAAAGAAAAATCATCAACTTCTTACCAATAAAAGAAGTAATTACAAGCCTAACTGTTGCAGGAGCTGGAATACATTTGTCTTGTTTTGCATTAAACTCCTTAGCCTTTTTAAACTCCAAGACTGCATAAGGTTTAATATTTTGAGTTCATCCTCATCGTTGATTTACTGTGTAAGCATCATCCAAACATAATAAATATAGGACACAAGGCTGAACTTCCCCTACAATTCCCCTCTGTACCCCTCCTCCCCTACCCCAACCCAATGAATTTGACGTAAATAGTGGCAGAAAATAAGCTCAAATGCAGACTGCCCCACCCCGTTGCCTAGAGATTTGTTTTTTCCCTTTTTACCTGGCAGGAGTGATGCTGACTGTTCCCTCATTCAGCGCAAATAAATCCTGCCAAAGGCTGAGTTCTGGCCCACTTATCTACAAACTACCCCCATGACCATGTCTCCCCGGGGCCATCCAGTGCAATATGAGTATGGATCCTAGGTAGTTATAATGGGAACCTGTATTGTATAGGTGGAAAGGATATAATCCTTAGGCCTTCCATCTCCTCCAATTTGACCCCATTTATTTAAATGTCCTCAGTTTCTGACAATGCCTACAAAATCAAGAATTTGTCCATCCTTTAGCCTCCAGTAGTTTCTTCTGGGATTCCAATGTTGTAAATACTTTCTCAATTACCATTTCAGCACATAAGACCTCCTCTCCAATCCTGCCCTTCGTGCCAAATGATGGCTGACCCAGGAAAATAGACAGAGTTAGCCTCCCAACACATTGTCCAAAAGAGGGGACCCCTGCTCTTTACAGTTTTGGACTGGAACATGAATAGAAGAGTCTACTTTCTCCTCCAAATTCTTTTAGAAGTTTCTGAAGGAGCTCCTGCTGATTTCACAAGGATACCAGGTGATTCGATCAATTGTGCATATTTCTGACTCTCCTGCTACAGCTCCCACGTCTCCTGGAATGATCAGGATTTTTGCAGAATCAGTGGTTCTTTTCCCAAATGCTGCTTCCGACAGCCCGAAGGGCGCAACAGTTTCAATTTACCACCAGAGTGCATCTCCTGCCCATTTTATCACCACTTCCTAATGGAAAAATCTTTGATTCAACAACTTCAGCTCTCCCACTGTCAGAGTGAATAGCGACTATGTGAAATACAGTCCGGAGGCTGCTGGAAAATCAGGAATCATAGCATTCAGAGAATTTTTGAAGAGGGACGAGGATTTATCTCAACTTCAACTTATTTCACCCTTGGTGTTCCCTCTTCTTCGCATATGGGGAACCAAAAGACATGAAATATGCTAAAGGACATAGGCAGAAGAATCCACCATAGCCCCACAGGGACTTGTGCCTGGATCTGGAGTGTGGGGAGGTTGGTGGGAGAGTGCATGACAGTCAAAATCCCTTGAACCCTAAAGAGTTCCTGAAACCTATTCCAGAAAATGTAAATGTATCTGTTTTTCAAGACCTATGTTTGATTTAACACTCAGGAAGCTGTAGACTGGATGATTGGTCACCTCTGTTTACCAGGACAACTTCAGATTGTTGTTAAATGCCCCAATATCCTGACAATCTCGTAAAAACGGTTCACATGTCCCAGTTTCCAGTTTTTCCCTTTTGGGCCAATCTGATGAATGGACTTGGTCATCAGGGAAATAGACCTTGGTGTATTGGTGTTGATTTATTTATGGTCAGAAGATTTGAAGATTCCAAGCAATTTAGGTATCCAGGACCATGAATACTTTCTGTCTCCAGTATCCGCACAGCACCTGTGGCAATTGTGAAATGGCATTTCAGGGGGGATCAGGGTGGGAAGCCCCAACGAGAGAGCTGGGAGAGCTGTGTTCTGCAGAAAAGGAGTGGGGTGGGTGATGGGAGAATGAGGGTGTTGCAGTGTGTGGAGAAGGAAATACTTTAAGAGTGGTCTCCTGTAAGCACATGGTGGCCAAATAGGAAAAGCTCCCTTCTCACCTCCTCAACTAAGTAGCAATATAGGGTCCTTGTTATTTGGCCTGTGTATCTGTGGGAGAGACCCCTCAATTCTTCCTTAGGAGCTGGGTCACCTGACACCTGTCCCGCTGCAGGTCAAATGGCACTACCATCATGGCATCAGATTTTATGTCAATGCCCCACCTGCCAACCTGTTCCTGGAGAGGACATTAAATCCTACCAAATACTTAGGTCATTAGCATTACATTTGATAAAAGGGCTTACAAATACCAAAGAACATATGGACATTTAACCACTTGTGCCTGTTACATCACTCAAATGAGATCATGGCTGATATGATGAAATTGTGATTACTGTAACAGCATGACTTCTAATCAACATGCAATTTCTTATATTAAAGTTATTTTATATTTTGAATGTTTTTGTGATTTACAAAAGTAACAATTTCCTGCATAATCATATGATTCATGCATAATATATACCTCATAGTCCAGACATTTTTCAAGAATGATGGATCCAGTTTCTGAATTAATATTAAACACATTTAATGGGATTGCAGGTCTTTGAGAAACAATTGAATATGAAATTTTTCCATTACCAATCCTTGCATCATCAGGATCTGTTGCTTCCACCTTCAAGATTTCTTCACCTAAAGCATAGAATATGAATTATTTGAGTAAAAGTGCACTGTTTAAGACTTAGCCCAGAAATTATCACTGCCCTAATCACATGGCAACAAGAGATGCATCTAGTTAAAACAGAAGATATTGGGAAAGCTTGGCCAATATTTGACAGAGAAGATGCAAGGCTGACTTTCACCTCCTGCTGGGTTTCTCCTGAAATATTAATCTCTGTCTTTCAGATGTTGAAGATTGTTGCATTCTTGGCCATTTTTTTGTCTCAGATTTCTTACACATGTTACTTTTTGTGTTTTCAGTGTGTAACCAGTTGCTGTGATCATTGCATGCTCAGAAGCAAACTCATATAAAGGTGTCACTTTAATTGAATTTGTTAAACAGAATGAGTTATTGTTTCAAGTTACATATTGGAGCTTGAATGGACAACCCAAAATTGAATCTTCGGGGAAGTTCTGAAGCAGTGCTGCATTGGTGCGTACGCACCATTTGTCTGTTCAAAAAAAAAGGAAATTCTGCTGGCCTGTTGTGTAAGTTAGTGTGCTATAATTGGCTATATTGTTTGCAAAACAGACTATACATAAAATAACTTGCTGGATCTGAACTTCACAGGACCATTCTAAAAGGTGTAATACATACAATATAAATGTAAATAGAATAAAGTGGTCTTTGTGGAAAAGCTAAAACCTTCACAAATGCAGTGGAAAGACATTTATAAAATTTCAGGATTTTTAGAATGTCTAGGATAGACAACACAGAAACAGGCAATTCAAATCACCCGTTATCCCTCACCAATTGTTTTACATCTAAGTCTACCATGGTAACAGTCTATTCCCATCTCCTCCAAATGCTTCTCTGAAACTGATACATATTATTTGTTTCCCTGTGGTAACAAGCTGCACAATTTCACCAGGCATTCAGAAGAACTTTTCCGCATTCCCTATTGGATTTCTTCATGATGCTTATATTGATGGCTTCTAGATACGTTGTCCACTTAAGTAAAAGCACTGGGCTGGTTATTCGGGCTTAAAGGTAGGGTGCCCGGATAATACCATGAGCATTAATCCTGCTGCCTAACCACCTATCATTGATCTCACAGTAATTTAAATTTCCCACCCATTCATCTTTCATTCCATCTCTGACTCCTTAGTGCTTGGGACTGCTGTAGAGCCAACAGTGGTCACCAATCCCATGCGCTGGGGCTGGAGAGCTCCCAACTATTTGATTAGCCCTCAGTGGTGGGACTTTCTGCCTAGAAAGATGCAGAAAACTTGCATTAATTTGATTAAAGTCCCTCTAAATGTAAATAGCTTCAGTCTTAGGTGCCAGCGCAGGGATGAGCTTGTCTTTGACATTATCATCAGAGAGACCAAGTACTCTAGCACCTCATTAAATCTAATCCATTCTCTCTGCATTCTCTGAATCAAAAACTTTCATAATGTTAAAGAGCTCTATTAGGTCACCCTCAGCCTTTTCCCATTCTTTAATTTGTTGCCCATGCCTAACTGCTTTTGAACTGAGTGGCTTGATAGGCCACTTCAGAAGATAGTTAAGAGTCAATCACATTAGTAATGGTCTGAGCTCACATGTAGGCCAGACTGGATAAAGAAGATTAATGTCCTTTAGCAAAGAATATATATGTCATAGAGTCAAACAGCACAGAAACAGACCCTTCAGCCCAATCAGTCCATGACAAACATAATCCCCAAACTGAAATAGTCCAACTTGCCTGTTCCTGGCCCATATCCCTCCAAACCGTTCCTCTTCATGTATTTATCTAAGGGTATTTTAAACATTGTAACTGTACCCACATCCACCACTTTCTCAGAGAGTTCATTCTGCACATGAACCAACCTCTGTTTAAAGAATTTGCCTTCATGTCTTTTTTAAATCTCTCTCTTCTCATCTTAAAAATATGTCCCCTAATCTTGAAATCCCCCATCCTAGGAAAAAGACACCTACCATTAACCCTATCTATACTCCTGATGATTTTATAAATCTTTATAACGTCACCTCTCAACCTCCTACACTCCAGTGAAAATGGCCCCAGCCTATCCAGCCTTTCTTTATAACTCAAACCTTCCATATCTGCCAACATCCTGGTAATTCTCTTCAGATCCCTCTGTAGCTTAATAAAATTCTTCCTATATATTACTCCAAAAGAGCCTCACAATGTCCTGTATAACCTCAATATGACTTCCCAACTCCTATACTCAAAGGACTGAGTAATGAAGATAAGTGTTATAAATGCTTTTTAAACTACCCTGTCTACCAGTGATGCAAGCTTCAAAGAATTATGCACCTGAACCCCGTCCTTGTCCAATTCATTACCAGCTAACTATATATAAAGACATGCTTGCCCAACCATTTGTATTCTGAATAAATGGAGAAGAACATAAAAACAATTATCCACTTTGAAATAAAATCATACCTAGAGCTGTATTTTCCAATACATTAACAGGTTTTATTTCTTTGAATTGAGGAGTGTTGTCATTGATATCAATCACTACAATTTTATACAGCATATGTTCATCTAGCTGTTGCAGAGAGTGTTTTTCCAGAGCATCGACTTGAAACTGAATATGGAAAATAATCGATAGAATTAATTATTATTCAAAAGTTAGAACAATACAATTTAAATCAATAAGGCATTGATCATTTCTACTGTTTAGGTTAAAAAAAAGATACCAAAGTCAGAAAGCAGCAAATTTCTTGGCTATATATTTAATGTTTAATTTAGTTGTCATGAAATTATTTAAATATATGCTTTTAATGCAGTCACTACATCTACTTCCCTGTTTTTATGCTTAGGCATCTTATTCACAAATGCTAGTCTTAGTTCAGTATTGACTTACTTATCACTGAGTCAGAAACACTGTGGATTCAAATTCCACTCAAAGCCAAGGGCATATCATCTAGGCTGGTTATAAAAGACTATTAGAATGTGCTGTATTGTTGCAAAGTGTTGCTTTTTGAATGAGACATTAAGTTAAGGCTAAGTGTACTTTCAAATGGGTCTATAGGATCTCATACTTGGACGCCTGTAGTCCAATGGACAGAATTCTTGTCTTTGAGCTAGAAGCTGTAAGTTCATGTTCCATTCTAGGACTTGATGGCAAAGGAAGTTGCATTCTTAATGTGGCCAAACAGGTTGAGTATTTAATTAAGCTCTTCCAATGTATGCCGATGGCAGTTAGCATGAGTGGGAGAGATTATTGGTCAGCTATATAATGGAAAGTAAAATTAGAGCCTCTGCTACCACTCTTCATATTTCTGCTCTACAACTGAAAGTTGCACATTGTCCAAGTTGCTGTGACACCTTGGGAAAGCCAGCTGTTTCAGTTGGCTAGACAGCTGGTGTGGATTACATTGGTGCTGACACCATGGGGTTTCAGGGCCATCCTTGGCCTACCTGCGGTGGAGGTCTTGATGCTGTAGTTTGACCTGCCTTCAGGCAGGGAACAGAAGAAAAACAAAAATCTCATACTCTGGAATGATTTATCCCAGAACAAACACAACCGCAACCACATTATCTGGCTTATTTGCTCGTTGTGCAAAATCAACTTGGCTGCTGCGTTTTCTATATTACAGCAGCGACTACAACCGAAAAGTACTTAATTGGCTGGGAAGCATTCTGGGACATCCTGAGATTGTAAAAAAAAATGTAAGTATGTATTATGTAAATTAGTCTTACTGAGAAATCCATAATTTGTTACATTTCTTGTGAAACCGTTACACATTTCAACACATTGCAATTCATTCTCTGGCATTGTTAAAATGGTGAAGCGGGATCATGGATTTCTAATTCTTGGACTTTTTTATGTTGGTCAATTCAGAACAAATACAAGTAAGATATAGCATTCAATATGCACACATTGAGCTACTCAGCAAAACTGTTGCTAAAGAAACTCAAATGACAATAGTTTGTACCATTAATTCCTTTGTTTTCTCACGATCAACTTTGTGATGGATGTATATTTGTCCACTGTGCCTATCAATTGAAAACAAGCCTCTCTCAGGTTCAGCATCCACACCCTGGCCTGTTATTGAAAACAGCACTGTATGGTTTAGTGACCGGTCATTGGAAACCTGCAGAAGGAAATAAGCTGCAATTGTGACTAATTATCACTTTCTATACTGAACTACATAATGTCAAGCTTTTTGTCTTTCCTGATGTAATGCTGTGAACTTCAGACATTTAAGAACTTCATGAAATAATCAGCAATAACTCTTTCTGGAAAAAAATGTTTCTTAAGATGAAAGGACAAGGAAAAGCTATTATAAAGGAATTGAAAGCAATTAACCATCCCTGGGAGAAAGGAGTTGAAGCAAAATAAACAAACTATTTTAACACCTCCTTGATAACTAGCTGCCTTGTGAAATATGGGCAATTAAGATTGCCTACAGAAGAATTTAAGGAGTTAATTGCAGCACAGGCTGTGTTTTGAAAAGGCAGCTAACGCCGAATGTAACAGGGAACAGAGAAGCTTGGTTGAGATACCAGCTGGCTTTTACTTCTGATAAGAAAGCAAGCTACAGGCATGGTGACTTCAGAAGCGTCCTAAATATTGCCACACCACAAACTCAACAAGACAGAAAATCCTATAAGAATTCAATCTTTGGATTCTTCAGCAGCAGAATTCTGGATGACTACACTGCACAAGGATCAAATCCCAGACATATCCAGAGACGGACACTGCCGGTTTGAATCATAGCTAAATTCCAAAATTAATCAGTTAAACTAAGTTGGATTGTGAGGCTTAACTTGCTTACTTGAGGGGTCTTATTTTGGTTGCTACATATAATAAAGTTTAAATAGTCATTTCAGTATTTGATTGTGAAATTTCTTAATAAAAGTGTAAATTTTCTTCTCACAAACTTCTAACAAAGGGTTACTTTACTTGAAATGTTAACTCTGTTTTTGTTGCTGCAGACGCTGCCAAACTTACTGAGTGTATCTAGGATTTTCTGGTTTGTTTAAGTCATTTTAGACTTTTTTTTTCTGGCGTCATTCTCACTGCCAGACAGACAATGTTACATATAGTTATTGAAATGCTTCCAAAGAATATCTGTCATCCTTAGCCAAGTTTCAGAATGTCATTTTCACGATTTGGCTCAAATTTCACAGCTTCTTTTGGGCACTTTCAGCCTCATAAAAAATACACCAGAATTTCAGAGTAGTGAAAGATCCCAATTCCTGCCTTTTGTTCCTTTCACATTCTCCCTTTTGCACTGAGAGGTCCTGTCTGCCTCTTATGTTCTTGACCTAACCCAAGCTGGAGAAAGGGGCTAGAGAATCAAGGCCATTACATGTGAGTAATAAACTGTAGAGACAAGGAAGCCATGAGAGTGAAAAATAAGAGCAATTAGGCAAAGAGAGAAAGAAACCACGAGGGAAAAATGAAAGGACAGTCTGCACAGGAAGCAATAATAAACAAAATCCTGAGATCCTAACACAAGATAGTTAAAGACAGAAGGAGACAGAAAATCAGAAAAATAAGAGAGGAAGGAAGAATATAAAAAAAACACAAACAATGTTTGACAGACCAGGGAGAGGGTAAAGGACCTTGGAAAGGAGAAGTGTCACCAATTAGCACAGAGGAGAATATACCCACCCTTCCCCAAAACATCCCTCAACATCATCCCATGCAGGTAAAGCTGTTGGTATTCCATTATGACATGGACCTTCCCCACCTCAGGTACAATAATAGCAAAGGCAGGTGGAGACCCTTAAATGATTATTAATTGCTCATTTAATGACATCGGAGGTCCAAGGGTGGAAGGCCACCTGTCAACACCACTGTGTCCCATAAAATTTCAGACAGGACAGTGGAGTTGAGTAGCCAATGGGAAGACCACACGCTGGATTTTACAAGCCTCTCAGCTTTCAAACCAGCCCAGACTTTTAAATTGTAGACACTGCTATAATGACTTAGAATCCTCTGGTGGGTATGGAGAATTATGATCTGAATTTCACCTGTATATTTACTGGGATCAATGGAATTAATCCATGCTTATATAAAGGACAGAAACAGACCAGTCTGCTTTATTGACCTACATCATTGTTTATGTTCTGCACAGAGCTAGGGTTGAAACTGCTGAAGACACAGAAGATCTTTAAATGTTCCAGAACTAATGCAACAAAACAAGGCACCAGAGTAGTGCCAGACTTTTTTTTTTAAAATAACCCCCACAGTGTGGAAGTAGGCTCTTTGGCCCAACATATCCACACTGCCCCTCAAAGCATCCCTTATAACTCACCTAATCTACACATCCCTGAACTCTATGGGCAATTTAGTATGGCCAATCCACCTAACCTGCACATCTTTGGACTGTGGGAGGAAACCCATGCAGACACGGGGAGAATGCACAAACTCCATCCACACAGTTACCTGAAGCCAGGATTGAACCCAGGCCCCTGGCAATGTGAGGCAGTAGTGCTAAACACTGAACCACAGTTCTGCCCCATATATAGTGAGCAAATTGGATGCAATAAGAAATGAAGGCATACATCAGTTATAAAAATAAGTTTGTTATATACCTTCAAGAAAGTAACCAGGATTAAATAAAGTTAAATAACCAATATCAAGCTAATTTATTTGTCAGACATTGATTGAATCAATGCTTAGATATAAAGCTAGAAAAATTCAATCATCGGTCTTACTCATAAAACTATGAACACACAAAATACACAATTTAGAATGATGAATTACATTAAAATATTCCAACTGACAGATCTTTTCATTATCTATGTTATAGTTGTAAAGAAAAGAATTTCCTTTTTCCTCATATATTAATACCTACCTTTATTGCTGTTTTAGGGAAAGGACCCACATCTTCTTCTATAAGTTTGAAAGTTGCAGAAATCCATCTTCTCTTCTCACGATGCAACACTACTGAGCGTTGTGCTCCCACTCTGCTCAAATCCTAAAATTCAGTTTTAATATTTAGCATTTTAATATCTAACATTAACATTGATCACTGTGTCAAATAGCTGAATAGATTCCGCAGGTTCCACTCTGAAGAATGAATTTTACTTCAAACCCAACCAGTTAGAAATCCTCCCTAGAATAAACAAAAATCAGTATACTTGATTGTCAAATTGTACTCATCAATTTTTGCCACTCACATTATGCCCGATTAATGCTTAATCTTACATCTTCTTGCTAATTGAAGGACCTTCTTGAAAACACCTGTGTGCATAAGTTAAATTAGGAACTCCAAAAATACTGTTACATTGTAAAATTACTAAATTTACAGGCCAACTGGGGGATAATGCATTGCACTGAAAGTTTCAGCATACATTTTTTAAACATGACAAGCCAGTTAAGACCACATGAGATCCAGGACAATTTGGCAGATTGGAATCAAAATTGGCTTAGAGGCTGGAGGCAAAGTTTGATATTCAAAAGGTGTTTATGCAACTGGAAGATATGTCCAGTAACATACCATTGGGTTTGGTTCTTGATCCCTTTCTGATTCTTTTGTACATAAACAATTTAGATATGAATGTAGGAGGTATGTTCACTAAGTTCACATTTGAGATGAAAATTATGGTGTGCTAAAAGCTAGAAGAAAAGCCTATGACTATACAATGATTTCAATGGGCTGGTCAGATGGGTTAAACAGTAGCAAATGGAATTCAACCCTGCAAAGTGCATTTTGGGAGGACTAACAAGGCAAGGGAGTACATGTTGAGTGGTAAGACATTTGGAAGTACAGAGAATCAAAGGATCT
Source organism: Rhincodon typus (assembly GCF_021869965.1). NCBI lineage: Eukaryota > Metazoa > Chordata > Chondrichthyes > Orectolobiformes > Rhincodontidae > Rhincodon > Rhincodon typus. The sequence continues at coordinate 36,075,508 of NC_063350.1, forward strand.
TTGGTGTACATTTCTACAGACCTTTGAAGACAGCAAGACTAGTGGATAAGTTGGTTTAAAAGGCATTTGGGATACTTACCCTTTATTAGTTAAGCCATTGAATACAACAGCAAGGAGGTTATGATGAAGATGTCAGTTAGGCTACGGGTGGAATTCAGTGAGAAATCCTAGTCACTACTCTACATGAAGAATATGATTCTACTAGAGAGGGTGCAAAGGAGATTCACCAGAATGTTGTCTGGGCTGGAGTGATCCAGCAATGAAGAAAGAATAGATTGACTGGGATTGTTTTCTTTCGAACACGGAAGGCTGAGGGGGATACTTTATTGATGATTACAAAGTTATAAGGGGCATAGATAGGGATAAAGTTTTCTCCTAATTAGAAATGTCAGTAACCAGAGTCAAGGCATAGCAGGTTTAGAAAGGTTTAGGGGAAAAAGAAATGTATCTGGAATTCACTACCTGAAAGGATGGTAGAAGCAGGAACTGTCAAAACATTTAGCTGAGCACGTGCCATATTTTATAAGGCTGTGCACCAAGTGCTGGAAAATGGGATTAGAACAGGTAGATACTTGATGGCCAGCACATACACAATGGGCCAAAAGGTTTTTTTTTTATGTTGTAAAAACTATGACCCCATGATAGTACTGAAACATGACATTTCTTATGATATAAATGTAGGTAGCAGTGTAGATAGTATAGATGGTACATACATTTACAAAGGGATATTGATAGATGAAGTGAATGGACAAAATGATGGTGATGAATTTAAATGTAAGTAAGTGTAAGGTTATCCATTTTAGATTGAAAAAGGATAGATCTGGGTACTTTCTTCACAGTATGAAGTTAAATGCAACGGATGTCCAAAGAGACTTGGGTGTTCAGGTATATAGATCTTTAAAATGCCCTAGACTGGTGCAAAAAATAATCACAAAAACTAATGGAGAGCTACCATAATACCTAGAGGACTGGAATACAAGGATGCCAACATTATGCTGCAGGTATACAAAGCCCTAATCAGACCCCACTGTGAGCAGATCTGGGCACTACATTTTAGAAAGGATATATTGGAGGAGTACAAGCTGGTTTACAAGAATGACTCCTGGACTTCAGGGATTAAGTTATAAGGAGAGATTAAACAAATTAGGCCCTGTTCTTTCCAGAATTTAGAAAGTTAACAGGTGACCTGATCAAAGTTGTCAATATAGTAATAGGAAAAGACAGGGTATATAAAAAACTATATCCCCTGGTTGGAGATTCTAGAACTAGGGGACATAGTTTAATAGTTTAACACACAAAGGGTGCTAGAGGTTTGGAACTATCTTCAACAAATGGCCATTGATGCTAGATCAGTTGTTTACATAAAACCTGCAGTAGACATTTTTTGTTAAGCCAAGGTGTTAACGCATATAGACCAAAGGTAGGTACACAGAGTTAGGCCAAGATCAGCCATGACCCTACTGAATGGTGGAATAGGCTCGAGAGACTGAATGGCCTTCTCCTGTTCCTTTATTCCTATATATGAAAGTTGTCATGTCTGCAATTCCACATTTAACTTTGTTGAGCATCTCCAGCTTTATAACCCATAGGACTGATCTGCCCCTCTTCAGTGCACAAAACAGAAATAGCAATTGAGCTCCTGGAAGTTGGCAGAGGATACTGCCTTACAGAGAGGTGCATTTTACACCTGACAGAAGGATCCTTTCAAAATATCAACATAATCAATGCCGATCAGACATAAAGAAAACTGACTCCATTTTGCAGCTGTTACCACCTGACTAACACCAACCGAAGCAAATAAAAATTAACCTAAAAGGATGGAATCTCTTGCTTCTCTTGCCCATCTGGTGATGGTCATATCCAAGAAACCACATTTCAAACTGGAAATGTTAACATAACAAATAGAAGAATTGAAATAAAAATGATGGCCCAGATTTTCACTGGTAATTATTCCCAGGTAGATGTGAGTTGCATATAGGGACCCTGCAGAATCCCTTTGATAGCAGATTCCGAAGCAATTGCCTGGGAAATTGAAGGCTCCATTGGGCAATTCTTCAATGTCTGGAGCCCTCTGAAAGTTTCCTTTCAGTCAGAGAATTATGATGAAATAAAGCAAGTATTTACTTGTGAAATGTTATGCTATCAAATTATGTGGCAATAAACTAAGTTAAGGTACAGACTTTATATCACAGCTAGAGATGTGAAAGGAATTTGTATGAAATAGAAATTTTAATTGCTGACATAGATGAATAACCTATTACCCCGCAATAAAGGGTGGACGATGTCAAATATTGGGCTGTCAGGGGTTAACGACCAATCAACCAGTTAAGCCCAACAGAATAAAACGTGAAAAGATACAACATTTTGAAGCTGTTGCAACTTATTGCGGTAATGCACTGGAAATCAAGACCCACTGTTCCGGGATTCTTCGCAAAAGTGAAAATTTAATCAAACCAGCAAATTATCTGATTTTACCTGTTTAAGTGAGGTTAAATGACTAAGCATACCGTTTTTTTTGCTTTTCATCAACAAGAAAATAATTGTGTATTGCAATCAAGCTGTTTTTAACCAATGGCAGGGGGAAAAAAAATCATGAATTGCTAACTAATCACTCTGTAATTTAAACTTTTAAAATCCCCATGCACTAACAAGCAAACACAAAGAGACAAGATAAAATACGAATGTTATGCAAGGGGATTAAGGGACAAAGATACAGAATTCCAGCGTCAGCTCGGACCTGAGATGTTGATGAGTTATTTTCTTTAATTTCCTTTCAGTTTCTTTTGATTCTTTAATGATGACGCAAGACTGTAAGTATACTAATTCTCAGTCTTTCATTCACTGTTTGAAGATTTGTCGTTTCAGTGTGACTGAAGATCGTTTGCCCCCTTTGTCATTCAACAAGGGAATTTGCAGAGACAGCACTTCACAGGAAAATAGCGACTGAGCCACCAGGAGATTTTCTCTTACTTCTCTACGCGGGAAATCAAGCGAGAAATGTAGGAGCTTTCTCTTTGTAGGTTACATGTTTCTCTCCTACAGGCAGTTGCCCAAGAACCAAACAAGTGCTTGTTGCAATGCTGAGCCCTCCTGAGCCCACAACATTAGTTACTTGTTTTTAAATCTGCAAAATCTTCTTCCATAGATTTTTTGGCTTAAAGAGGTGCCTTTACCCACCTGTTTTAGTCCACAGACCAAACAAAAAATGGTGATTACTAAGCAAGGAATAAGATAATTATAGTAAAGATACAATGGTCAAATTTTCTGACGGTTATTTTCTACCAATTTTGTAATTGACTTAGTTTTATGAGGTTTTAATGAGACGTAGTTTCAGTGTTTCTCGACGACTCAAGTTCATGTAGCAGGTAAAGAATATATAAAAATACATAACAATATCTTCATGTAAGTACAATAGACACATGAAATATTGTAAAACAAAAACTCAAGAGGATTTCACTGTTAGAATTTGTTCCCTTGTTTTCTATGGTCTTTGTGTGGAATAGTTAATATTCAAAGTGTAATTGCCAGTGCAACAATAAACAAAAAGAGAAATCTTTCATATCCTAAAAATAAATTTGCCTGCGTAAAGAAGAAGAATAATCTTCAGACAGTGCATTGCCTGCAGGAAACCATGTCTGATGGTTGTATATATGATACACGAATGAGCAGAACTTTACAATCAAACATCAAAAACTAAATTCTTGAGAACATTTGGATATGTGCTCCTCACAAACCAAACTCAAAAGTATGAAGTAAGAAAATTGGCCTCATTTAAAATGCTCTTTGTTTCCTTCATTTTAAATATTTTGAAATGTATTTTTATTTGAAAAACCTACAGTTATTAGAAGATAGTAGTGAAGCAAAACTGTTAATCATTCTTATCTAATTCCAAAGAAGATCTAATTTCAAAACTTGTAACAAAAGACACGCACTCTAGTTTGATAAACATCTTGTGTAACATATGCTGGCTTGGTCCTGTGTTTGTACCTTTATACCACGGATTACAAGGAACACATGAAAAAGGTAACGTTGGAATATCCTAAAACTGAATACAATCTTCCTACATAAAACATGTTTCTCCTTACCATCCTGTACTAACTGTTCAAAAAATATTTTGAGCATCAGTGATACTAAAATGTGTTGTTTACATGACACAGCGTGTTTCTACAAATAAAATATATCATAAAATCACTGCACAAAGCATTTACATACAAACTCTGCTTCAAATTTATTAAATCTATTTTGACATATGTCTGTAAAGATGCATTATTTGCCATTAAAAATGAATGATATATAAAGTAAACTAGTACTTACTGCTGAGAAGAAAAGCAACAAGGCATATATTGCCAACCCCATGTTAATGAAGCTCTACAGGAAGAGTGAAAGATTAGACTTGGTTTTCAAATCACAAACAAGTGATGCATCAATTTGCGCTATTGACTGTTTCGCCAGTGCAGGCAAGCTGCCAGCATGGAGGGTGGAGGATTACTGATGACGCAGAGACAGGTTTCTTCAACATTATTTGTACAAAACCAAAGGATTGGAACCAGGCTCGGGATAGATCCACACTCGCCCTTCATTTCAGTCTTCCATGTTCCCCTGTCCATTATCCTGAAATCAGAAAGGTATGAGGCAACAGCCAAGTGACATTATCACTGGACTGTTAATCCAGAGACCCAGGTAATGTTCTGGGTACGCAAGTTAAAATCCTGCCACAGCAGATGGTGGGATTTGAATTCAATAGAAATAATCTGCAATTAAGAATCTAACAATGACCATGAATCCATTGCTAATTGTCAGAAAACCCCATCTGGCTCACTAACGTCCTTTAGGGAAGGAACGTGCCACCTTTACCTGGTCTGGCCTACATGTAACTGCAGTCCACAACAATGTGGTTGACTCTTAACCGCCGTCTGGACAATTAAAAGATTCTTCATTCAGCAGGCCACAGGTCTTTTGGATTGAAAATGTGAATATTCCAGCTTGTATTTTCTTGAGCCGCAAGAGAAATGCTTAGTGTAATTAACTTATTTCTGCTACCCTCAACCAATCGCCATCCTGTACTATGTACAATAAAATAAAGGGAAGGGACAAGGGAGTTCTTTTTATGCCTTGACCACTACAAGGTCAGCATGTTGGGCAGGTGTAGAAATTCTAAATTTGCAGCCTTTCACTCAGGGTTCTATCAGAGTCAGCACTATCTCCCACTTTTCTTTCTATCACCACCATCTCTCAAATCCCACGCTCTATCCTCTCATGCACCCCCACAGGGTCGGCAATCAGGAAATCAGTGAGAATTTCAACTTCCATGCTCCCACACCATGATTAGAAACCCCATAAAAATCTTGTACCATGTTCAAGAGATTGCAATGGCTTTTTTTTAACAGTGACGCAAGTAATTCGGAAATTCACCTAAGAAGCAGAAATTTACCAAAGATCCTCAGATAGCACCTTCCAAACTCATGACTACTTCCATCCAGAAGGACAAGGGCAGTGGATATAAGGGAACCCCACTACCTCCAAGCCACTTACAATCCTGACTTGGAAATACATCACCGTTCCTTCACTGTCACTGAGTCAAAATCCTGGAATTCCCTCCCTAATGGCATTGTGGGGCAACCTACAGCAGGTGGACTGCAGTGGTTCAAGAAGGCCGCTCACCACCACCTTCTCAAGACAACTAATGACAGGCAATAAATGCTGGCCATCCACCGTTGCCCACACCCCACAAATGAATAAATAAAAAGAAAGACAATTTGCTGATCAACAGAACTGGTTCTGAGAAAGTAATTTCATGTCTGTAGTGCGCTGTTCCATGTATTCTAGTTTTTCTTTTATAAAACATTTCATGATGTTTTTTCAAAGTTATTTCAGAAGATTTTAATTTCTACCTCCAGCTCAACCTTTGATTTGCTCTGTCTGCTGTTTTTTTTTCGATACTGGTTTGGGGAAGTCTGTGAAAATCCTTTAAGGTAACTTGCACAGCTTGATGGCCTTACAGCAGCTCCATGCTGGGAATGCCCAGTGAAGGTGACAATAATTACATTCCACGCGGCTGCAGGAGAATCTTCTTCTGCAGAGATTGCAGTATCTCTGAAAGGATGTGGCGTAGTGATAACGCCAATGGATGAGTAACCCAAAATACCAGGCTAATATGCTTGGGACATGAGTTCAAATCCCACCATTCCAGATGGTGAATTCTGAACTCAATAAAAATCAGGGATGAAAAGAAACGATTGTCAGAAAAAATGAACTGATTCACTAACTTCCTTTAGGGAAGAAAATCTGCCATCTTTATCTGATCTGGCCTACATGTGACTCCAAACCTAAACAATGTGGTAGATTCTCAGCTGTCCTCTAGCAATTAAGAATGGGCAATAAATGCTGGCCTAGTGAGTGATGCCCACATCCAGTGAATGAAAAGAATATAGGAATGATTCTTAGTTTCCTGGTCAGTAGTGACCAGCTTTGTTTCAACACTGACCAGACATTCTATTGATTCCCAGCAGGAAGTATGGCCTGGAAACTGTAGCGATTGGAATGAGGTCAGCTAGGTGGATCTCAAACAATATGAGTTCTTCGATTGGGGCCATTAACCTGGTCCAATCAGGGAGCCCTGGCTGACAGATATAAACAGGAGTGTCAGAGGTTCTGTTTATTCTATGAGCCAGCTGGGTCAGTGTCTTGTACTATGCACGAGTAAGTAAAGGGTGAATTGGTGACAGGATAACATCGTTCGTGGAGTTATTTCAGAAACCTTGTATAGTTTTGCAATCTATTAAGTATGGACCTGACTAGGTTTACAGATTCAGTGAATTATGTATAAATGTAAAAAATAATCCCCTTCCACTTATTATAAAATGAACAGGAATGTATAAATGTTCTCTCATTCTTTAAAATGGCATAAAAAATAAAATTATGTGAGAAAGAAGTACGTAAACAACGCAGCAAACTTTCAGATGAAACTAATACCGCAAATTATAATCATTATATCAGGTTACAACACAGTTCTTTCAAACATAATCCATGCTTACATGCAAATTAGGGGAACAGGGTGTTACCTGTTTGGCCATGTGCCAACTTAGCTGAAATCTTTCAGCAATCGATTTCCACAGGTTTGAGTTATAAAAATAGACTGGAAAGATTGGAACCTTTCTCCACAGGAACCATAGAAGGCTCAGGGATGACCTTATTGAATATCATGAGAGATATTGATAAGGTGATTAACAGAGTCATTTCCCTCGGATGGGGGAGTTCAAAACTAGGGTACATATTTTTAAGGTGAGAGCAGAAAGATTTAAAAAGGACAGAAGGGCAACTTTTTTACACAGAGAATGAACTGCTAGAAAAAGTGACGGATGCAGGTACAGTTACAATGTTTAGAAGACATTTGGATAAGTTCATGAAAAGGATAAGTTTGGAGGGATATGGACCAAGCGCAGACAGGTGGGACTAGTTTAGTTTGGGAACATGGTCAGCATGCACTTGTTGGACCAAATGGTCTATTTCAGCACTGTGTGACTCTATGACTCTAAATATTCGAGAACCATTGAATTAGCAAATTAAATTCTAGTTGTGAAGGCCCATGGATAAAAGTTAAGCCTTCAGTGGTCAATTACCATCCTTTTGAGAACATCATCCCACACAGGCTGCAATTATGTCAGCTGCAGGTGAAACGAGAGAAAGCCATCTTCCCTGAACCATCACTAGTCTGGGCTATCAGTGGGAGTGTCCCTATCTCTGAACCAGGAGACCTGGGTTCAAGTCCCACCATCTCTGTCTAGGCTGATTAGAAAATACCTGTTTAGTAACCTGTGCAAGCAGGGTGTCAGCTGGGGAGGGAGGTTTCCTTGATAAATACAAATTTGTGCAAAGCTGAGGCAACTAGGTCAGGGTGTTGGCCCGAACTTGCTTCCAAATCCTCTGCCTCCCTCTCCCCACAATCGCTAGAAATGCTGTAATATCATTAGTGCCTACACCAGCATTAACAGCATGCCCCCCACCCCGACTTTCAGATCATTCAATCCCTCCCTTACTCTTAGTCTAATGACAATCGGGCAAAAAAGGATCAGGAATGCTCAATGGGTGCCCAACATCAAACTCCTCCCTCCCCTACAGGAACATAATCTTGGATCTCACAGGAGAAAACCAGGATCACTCCTCTGAGGATATCTATATCCTGCCAGTCAGGTAGATACCACTGTTCATTTCACTGCAACTGTCACAGTAACACTACTGTCACTCTCATTTATTCTACGACACTTCTAAGCACTGGCCGTGGTGCCTTAACTTTAATCTTGCAATTTTCAGTGGGATGACCATTACCTCTGCAGGGAAGTGACCTGCTCCCTCAAAAGCCATCTCCTGAAACTCTGAGGATGTAAGTACAGAGGCCCCAGGGGAAGCATTGACAAGGCTGCTCCTGCTCCCAGCACCAGCTCAGATAGTGACTCCTATTAGCTTCAGAAAGTCTGGGAGCAGCTGGTGAGCACCTCACTGCCACGTCTCTACAGCTGGCCAAAGATAGAATGCCCCCAGGTCACTGGCTTTCAGTGGACTACAGGAGACCAAGCATCTGCTCCATCCCTTGCAGGAGAATACCCAATGTTGTCAGCAATTGCAGTCTTCATCCACATGCACAGAAAGGAAGAGGAGAGGCAGATAGTAATGGGGGAGACAATGGGTTTCATTGTTCAGAGGCTGTGGGAGTGCACTTACATGATGGAGACACTTCTGTTCATGCATACAACTATCCAGCTACCTCCAGGACAGGTTGGTGGCTGTCATGGAGAGACAGCCCCAGCATCCTCAGGGTCTGCTAGAAAGCCACATGCCTGCACTCTGTTTCCCAGGTCAGTGGGCCCCATGTCCAAAGACATGCTAACAGGGGGAACCGGGAGCTGGTGAACACTGCAGGTGCCCCACATCCTCACAAGGAGACAGGGCAATGTCAGGAGGTACCCAGCCAGAGGAGAACAACAGACAGGCCCCTCAGACGTCTCCTCTCAGGACACTCCAGAGGTGGAAAGGCCCTCCACCTCTAAAGTAGACAAGCAGGAGGCTGGAAGAACATTGCAAGCCAGGCAGCGTCTGGAGGAAGTGAGAAGTCAGCATTTTGGGTATTACCCTTCTTGAGGACTGTATGTGGGTTAGGGGGTGCTGCAGATAAAGAGAGGGGTGGGAAGGGGAGAGGGGCTAATGGAATGGTGGTGATAGGTGAACACTGGTTGGTCGATGTGAGGAATGAATCCAGTCAGTAACTGGAAGGGAGGGTCAGTAGGTGAAATGAAAGGGAGGAGGTGGGACCAGAAAGGGAGCAGGGGGATGGGTAGGAAGGTTATTTGAAATTGGAGGACTCAATGTTGGGTCCTCTGGGCTGTAGGATGTCCAGGTGGAAGGTAAGGTGTTGTTCTTCAAATTTGCCTTACCTTGCCTGCACCCTCAGAACTTCAGAAGTTCAAGCCATGGAGGGTCAACTTGCTGTCCAAGGTCACCGAAAAACTTCTTCAGGTCCAACAGGCTCCACTGCTGAGCAGGGTCCCTCCAGGCTGACAGTGAAACCAAGAACTGCACCGAGACATTGCGGTAGGGAGAGAAAGAAAAGCACCTACTGAAGGCATTTTGGCGGCACAGGTGACATTGCACATTATATTGAAGTATCAGGTTTATATAAATTTAATTATTTTTGAACCAAATTTGTTTGGCTCTCTGTGTAGCCCCAGCTGTAACAGTGCCAGCATGATGCCTAAATCCATATCCACTATGGATGTACCATGGATTATTGGGTCATATGGAGAGGCTGCTGCAGCATGTGGAAGCAAGTGAAACAAGACATATTTAGGGCTTTGGGTTGATACCCATGCCCCTCACCCTAAAACATCCTTATTCTTTCACTGATCTCTGTGTCCAAAAGTGCAGGGGTAAGTGAAGTGGTCAGCACTGCCTGGGACAGGGAGGTATACAGAACACAGGAAATCAGTGCATCGGGACTGCCAGGGATTAGGAACCCCACCAGTACCTGTCCTGTACAGTGCCTGGCTGTCTGTGTAATATTCTTTCTCTTCAAAGGTCCTCACATTGGTGGATCTTGCAGGCCCCTCAGTCAAAGGTCAGGACACTTATCCTGCCTAATCCCACCTAATCAGCGTGTCTTTAGTTATTTTCTTTCCTGCTGTGCAGTTTCAATTTCCAGCACAATGGAAGGTGACAGTGAGCATTCATAAGACAGCATCTTCCAGCCACTTCCTCTACATGTTAGTCAAACTCCAAACATCCAGATTTCCCTCCTGGTAGCACTTCCAATGGACCTCATAGACTTTGCAGCTCTCCAGGTCCCCACGCAACCCATCTACCTGAGCCTGCACTTGCCCACCTTTCCCCACAGGCCCCTGACATATGAGGTGACCATGCCAGGAGTGCTCATACACTGCAGGCCCCTGAAGCCAGGGTGTTCCTGAGCATGGGTAAACCCCCATCCTCTCACAGAGTGCCATTCCCATCCATACTTCTCTGTATCCCCCCATCTTACAAAAACATCTCCCTATCTTCACAACTGTTAATCCCATTCCCCTGAACCTGTGGATCCCAGTCCCATGATTAGGTTTCTGAGTCCCCTTCCTACAGGAACCATTCCCTTGGTTCTCCACACTCCTCCCCCACCACCAACAAAACCCCTTAATTTGGGCAAATGCACTGACTGTAGCCCTCCGTGAGGGACATAACTGGATAGCCATGGATAGGAAATTCCCAGATCCTTGACTGATGCCTGTACATATCCTCAAGTTCACTGACCCTACCTCTGGACTATCTCTTGTGGAGCCATGGACATGCTATAGGCAATCCAATCAAATGGTATGAGAGGCTGCCCTTGGCTTCCTGTGCTGGAACCCCTGACTGATGCATGTGTGAGATTGACATAATACAGTGCCTACAGCAAGATGCCTACCTCCTTGACTGAGGACTGCTGACCAGCTAGACAAGCTGTCTGGTTGTGTGACTGCGCTAACATGTATTGTACAGAATAGCATGGCCAGTCAAGGCGTTGTTGCTGAGATTATGCAGTTAAGCAGTAAGGGAACAAGTGCAAAGAAAACAAGCAAGCAGCACTGAGATGCAACCTGGTCCATTCTGAGCTGGGCCCCTAGCATACACAAACTCCTTGCGGCAGCCTTTCAATTCTAGTTGCCAATATGTGCTGAAAAGTGGGTCTGAGCTTCTTAAGCATCATGAAAGTGTTTCTAAGAGGTGCCATGAGGATTGTGAGGTGTTGGCAAATGTCAGTTACCAATGACCATGGATAACAGTTGCATGTGTCTGAATCCCATGGATCTTACCCTGGGATGTTGTTTGGTACTGAGCAACATGGAGGCTGAATGCAGCCACCCACTCTGAAGTCCATGCCAAAAAATCTAGCTTGCTCGCTGTGTTTGGTAAGTTAGGAAGCCAGATACTAATCAGGCAATTTCTGGCATTAATATGGCATTTAACAAGCTACAAGCCCCATTAACTGGCAACTTGCTGCTGCCCTATGAGAAACTCACCTCACAGCTCGGCAAATGCATGAAAGATGCAGTGAGTTGCTCCCGACATCAAAATAGGCCTTATCAGATTTCTCACATGATTCTGTCACAAATCTTGCCATATCACAAATCGTTTAGCCCCCATATCATAGAGCAACAGTATAAACAACAGGGCGCTATTCTAAAAGCTGTGCAAGTGCAGAGATACCCAACAGTATATGTACATAAGTCATAAATGGTGGCAGGATAGGAAGAGAAAATGTTAATAAAGCAAACAGCATTCTGAGCATCATTAATAAGGGCATAAAGTACAAGAGCAGGGGGTTTATACTGATGTTATATAGAACACTGGTTAGACCGCAACTAGAATATTGTTGCCTGTTCAGGGTGGAACACTTTAGGAAAGATGTGACTGCAATGGAGAAAGTGCAGAAGAAGTTAACGAGAATGGTGCCATAGGTGAGAAACTTCAATTAGGAAGATAGTTTGGACTGTTTCTCTTGGAGAGGAGAAGGCTTTTGGAAGGTTTAATAATTTTCAAAATCACTGGGGATCTGAATAGAGTAGATGTGGAGGAACCATTCCCACTCATAAAATGATCAAGAACCAGAGGGGAAACTTCTAATGTGTTTCACAAAAGAAATAAGTATGAGATGAGAAGGAACTTTTTCACACAGCAAGTGGTTCCACTGCCTGGAAGCATGGTGGAGGGGGGGGGGTTCAATGGAGGTGTTCAAGGAGCATTAGATAATGATTTAAGTAGAAACAGTTTGTATGTTTATAAGCAAAAGGTATGGGTTTGACATGTATTCAAAATGCTCAGACAGCAAGCTTAGACACAATGGGCTGAATGGCATATTTTTCCATCTTAATTTGGTGATTCTTGTACAACACCTCTCCAAAGCTTTGTTCTCCCTTACTATAATCATTATATAATCATTCTAGAACTGCATTGCATTTGTCACTTTCCCATCCACCTCCAAGTCTCTAACTTCACAAATTCAAGCTGTCTGAATGTTGCACAGTTCACCCAGAATGTGTATCAGAGATAGTAGGAACTGCAGATGCTGGAGAATCTGAGATAACAAGGTGTAGAGCTGGATGAACACAGCAGGCCAAGCAGCATCATAGGAGCAGGAAGGCTCCTGTGTTCATCCAGCTCTACACCTTGTTATCTCACCCAGAATGTGTTTGTTTTGTGTTTGGAAAATGGTAAGTCTTTGCCTTGAGGGCTGTTGACCTTGATTATGTCATTTGCTGTTGTAGGATTCTTTATCTTGCAGATGTCCTTCACAGTGGTCATCATGCTTTGTCAATGCTGAGTTTTTCTGGAAATTTCTATTTTTATTTCAGATTTCCAACAGTGATTTGATGTTTTTGTTGGTTCATTATCTTAAATGGAAGACACCTAATCTCATTATGTCCATCATGAAAGACAGCTGTGCTGCTGAAACAAGTACTTTCTACCCATGTAGGATTCTAGATTTCAGTATCAGGCAATCTGTTATTAATTGGAAGAGGTCATCTCTTTTCATGGTATCTTCTTCTTTCAAAAACATAGAAACAGAAAATAAGAACTCTTCAAACTTGCTCCACTATTCAATACAGTCATGGTTGATCTCTATCTCAATGCCATACTCCCACGCTCTCCATAGCCTTCAATGCCTCTGATGTCAATAAAACAATTTATTTTTAAAAAATATTCAGTGACTTGGCATCTACTGCCACAATTTCTAGAGATGTCGACAGGGCCACCACCTGTAAGGTTCTGGTTCGCAATCAGTTATTTTCTGATTTTTAAGTCATTTGAATCACTCCTGGATCCCTGGTTCTGGACACTGGACTTATTTAGGGAATGTGAAATGAAGAGGCAGTAGACAGGTGCTTCAGGGCAAAAGAATCTCTTTGCTTATTTAAATACAAAATGTGAGTATAAAACAAGAAAAAATAGGTAAATGCATTAAACAAGGAATTTGACACAATTGACACAGAGAACAGTAGCACTATTAAATACACTATTGGCTAGGTTAACACTATTAGATCTTTATCCTACTGACACACACAGAAAATAAGAGTTTTAATCAGAGTCTTTAATCAGAATTCCTACCCTAGTGTCCGAATGCAATGTCACTACCCACCTTCCCATCCTTGCTAACTTTGGTCTCTCGGGGTTTAAGCTCACCATGGAGAAAACACGGTTTTGAAGTGCGTCTGGCTGTTTCCGCTTGCCGTACCTGGGTGAAGACTTTGGACTGCGAAGGTTTTTCAGTTTGGGTTGAGTCCGCTGATGCGGTAAGGTGCACATTGGATCTATCAGGTAAGTACCTGGTTTTCTTTACTTTCTTCTGGCTTTACGGGCCTGGTTTTCACCTCAGAATGTGTCTGACACCTTGTGGTGTCGGCCAAGTAGGTTAGTTTACAGAGTTGTTGGCCTTTGCTTCTGCTGGTGTGGATGGTCGCTATTGGTTGTTCTTCATTCACAACAGGCCTGTATCTGGTAGCTCTCAGTCGGGAAGCCCTCAGATTGCTCTCCCTAGTGAAATTAGGGCCGGCAATTATACTGATTGTGGGCCCCTTATCTTTGTGCCAAATCTGTGCTTTTCACTGTGTTTCTGATGTTTCTTTCTGAAATTAACTGGATTTCCAATTGTTAGGGAATATGTGAATGGCTTTTGATTGAGGTTGAATGTCCAGTATCTTTGTAGGCCCCGTACTGTCAGCGCTGGGTAGCCCAAGGGGTAGAAGCTATCTTGGACTAGAGTCTGTTGGTTTCCTTTGATTGTCCTTTTAAGGAGGTGTAAATTGGAATTTCAGGCTCAACAATAGTTCCAGACATCTATCTCCATTCTGTCAGTTGTGTTTGTGTATTTTACACAGGACTCAGTCCTGCTGCCCCCTTTGCCCTTAAAAAGTTTTGAAAAGTCCAGGGTTTTGTCCAGTGTTTTAAATATTGAAGATTTTTGCTCAATCCTACATGTGCCCTTTGTGAAAATATTTGCCCTCATCTCAATCCAAAATGGCCTACTCAATAATTTAAACCATCATCCTTTGTTCTATACCAGCCAAGGGGAGCATGATCCCTGCATCCAGTCTGTCCACCCCCATCAGAATTTAAGCATTTCAACTAAGTTTCCTGTCATCTCCTAAACTCTAGGCCTAAATACAGGTCTAGTCAATGCAATTTCTCCTCAGATAACAAACTGCAATTTGAAGAATCAGGAATCAGCTGGGTGAAACTCTGTAGTAAGTTTATCTTTTCTTAGGTAAGGACAGTAAAACTGCACACTATACTCCAAGCCGGGTTCTGCTGCAGCAAGATATACTTGACTCTGTACTTAAATCCTCTCGCAATAAGGGCCAACTTACTGTTTGCCTTCTTAACTGCTTAGTGCACCTGCATGCTTACTTTCAATGACTGGTGTACAAGGACACTGAGCTTGGTCCCTCTGTACAACACCATTTCCCAATTTATGACCATTTAAATAATACTGAGCCACTCTCTTTTTCCTATCAATTGGATAACATCACACCTTTCAATTTTACACTACATCTTCCATGCATTTTTCCAAGCACTAAACTTGTCTAAATGGCTTGAAGCATCTTTAATTTTTTTTTTTCACCACTCACAATTCCTCTGAGTTTTGTGATAACAAACTTGGAAATATTACATTTAATTCTATCATCCAATCTGTTGCTATGTATTGTGAAAAGCTGAGGCACAAGAACTGATCCCTGTGGTAAGAGCATAAGAATAGGAGTGCGCCATTCAGCCTGTTGAGTCTGCCCTGCCATTCTTTACAACCATGGCTGATTGAAAACTTCATGTCTTTTACCCAACTCATCCTGATAACCCTGTATGCCATGGTATCAAAATTCTATTAATCCCTATCTTAAACTTACACAAAGACTGAGCCTTCACAGTCCTCTAAGGTGGAGAATTCAATGATTGACAACCCTCAGAGTAGTACATAATTTCCCTTAACCTCGGAACTAAGTAGCAATGGGCTGTTGTGGCACAGTGGTAGAGTCCCTACCACTAAGTCAAGAGACGTAGGTTCAAGTCCCACCCGTTTCAAAACTTATCTGAACAGATTGATTAAAAAAATCTGGAACTAAGTTGTGTCCTTTTTAATTTTAAATCATGCCCTTGTTCCTGAGGGTCCAAACAATGAAAATATCTAATTTACATCTACACTGTCTAAGCTTCAATGAGACCACCTCTCATTCATTGAAACTCTAGAGAATACAGGACAAGTTCACCCAATCTCACCATCCCGAAGCATTACCTCTGTAGCAATAATATCTTTTCCAAGATAAGGAGACAAAATCTACTCCCAGTAGTCCAGGTGTGATCTAACCAAACTCCTATATAAATGAAGGAAGACTTCACCACCACTGTACTCAGATCCCCTTGTAATAAAAGCTATCATTACATGGGCCTTTTTAATAACTTGCTGCACCAGTATGTTAGTCTTCAGTGGCTTGTCTTCAAGAAAAACTAGCTCCCTTTATATATCTACAATTTCCAATCTCTTACCTTTTAAGAAATACTGAGTACACTTGTTTCTCCTACCAAAGTAGATAACCACACATTTTTGCCACATTATATTCCAGCTGACATTTTCTTAACCATTCACTATCAATGTCCTTCTGAAGCCACTTTACATATTCTTCACAACACACATTCCCACTTTGTATTGTATTTTGTGCAAATTTGCAAATATCACATTTGATCCTCAGCTCCAAATTGTTGATTGTGAATGGCTGGGCCTCAAGATATTAACACTACAGGATTTGTCTTGGGCATTTTGTGATTCTGGTACATCTGAGCATCAATAATTATTGAGGGTAAATGTTAACTGTACAAAGAGGAATTAATCCTGGTCTTCTCTGTCTTGTAAGATTGGAACAACAGCAGGCTACCATTTTCTGTGTTGCTTTCCATGTAAGACATAAGACCTCAAGAAACAGGAACAGAAGTAGGCTATGCAGCCCCTCAAGCCTGTTCTGCCATTCAAGATTGTGGCTGATTCGACATTCCTCATGTCCACTTTCCTGCCCTTTCCCTGTGAACCTTGATTCCCCTACTGATCAAGAACCTATCTGTTTCAGCCTTAAGTACAATCAAGGACTCTGCCCACACAGTTTTCTATGACAAGGAGTTCCAAAGATTCACAACCCCCTGAGAGAAGAATTCCTTCTTATCTCAGTCTTAAATTGACATCCGAATACACTCAGACTATGAGCTCTGGTACTAGACTCTCCCATGAGGTAAACCATCCTCTCAGCATTTACCCTGTTGAGCCCCTTATGAATCCTATATGTGTCAATCAGATCACCTCACATTCTTCTAAACTCCAGTGAGTAGAGTCCCAACCTTCATAGAATCATAGAATCCCTGCAATGTGGAAACAGGCCATTAGGCCCAACAAGTCCACACCACCCCTCCAAAGACCATCCCACCCAGATCCATTCCCCTACCCCTGCGTTTCCCATGTCTAACCCACCTAACCTAAACATCCCTGGACACTATGGGCACTTTAGCATGTCCAATCCACCTAGCCTGCACATCTTTGAACTGTGGGAGGAAACCAGAGAACCCGGGGGAAACCCACGCAGACACAGGGAGAATGTGCAAACTCCACACAGGCTGGGATCGAACCCGCATCACTGGCACTGTGAGACAACAATGCTAACCACTGAGCCACCGTGCCACCCAAATTGTTTAACCTTTGTTCATTAGACAATCCCTCCATACCAGGGACCATCCAAGTAAACCCTCTCTGAACTGCCTCCAATGAAATGGTATCTTTCCTTAAATAAGGGAACCAAAACTGCTCACAATACTCCAGATGTGATCTCGCCAAGTAAAACTTCCATACTCTTATACTCCAACCACCTTGAAATAAAGGCCAAAATTCCATTAGCCTTTCTGATTACTTGCTGCACCTGCAAGCTATCTTTTTGTATTTAATGAGCAAATATCCCAAGTCCCTTTGTGTTGCAGCTTTCTGCAGTTTTTCTCTATTTAAAAAAAATTTCTGTTCTTTTTCTCTCCCTTCCAAAATGAACAACTTCACATTTTCCCACATTATACTCCATTTACCAAATTTTTGCCCATTTATTTAACCTATCAATACATCTCTGTAAACTGTATCCTTCTCACAACCTGCCTTTCCACCTACTTTTGTGTCATCTGCAAATTTGGCTATGGTAAATTCACTTATAAGTCATTAAAAATATATTGAAAGCCGTGGTGTCCCAGCACTGATCCCTGTGCAATCCCACTGGTAATCTGTCACTAATCTGAAAAAGAACCCGTTATTCACATTCGCTGTTTCCGGCCCATGAGCCAGTTCCCCATCCATGCCTATGTACTATCTCCAACATCGTGGGCTCTTGTCTTTTTGATATGATCCTTTGTGAACTATCTTGTCGAATGCCTTCTGGAAGCCCAAATACAACACATCTGGCTTCCCTCTATCAACTTTGGTTGAGACTTCTTTGAAAAGCTCTAATGTATTAGTTGGACATGATTTCCTTTTCATAATGCCTTGCTGACTCTGCTTAATTAGATTATAATTTTTTTAAATGTTCTGCTATTGTGCCCTTAATAGTTGATTCCAAAACTTTTCCAGCAATACATATTAGGTTAATTGGCCAGGGTGTCACATTGGCAGTTTTTCAATCCTCTTGTACTTCTCCAGAATCCAATGATTTTCGGAAAATTACAAGGAAAGCTGACTCCTGCAGCTGGCAGAATTACCGTGCATCTATTTACTTCCCATTCTGCTCAACGATTTCAAAGGCATGTTGTTAGTCCACAATCTCAATACTGTATGGAGCCTGATGTTCTGTAATTTTGTCTCAATGTCAAGAAAACATGTTGTGATTTTCCCCCTGAGCATTAAATGGCAATTTTAGAATCTTGCCAATGAACTGCAACTCCCTTATTTTCCTGCACTTTTATCTCATTTATATCACAGCTCATTTTATTTATATTCCACGTCCAATTCTCTTCTCTTTCACTAAGAAATTGAATGGAGCAAATTTCCGACAGGTAAGTCAAAGCTGGTACCTGGCTGCTGCAATCAGAAGAATGCTTGGCCCAGCCATCATCCAATTGTGTATTCAGCACAATGTCTCTGCATGCTCCATAGACACCATTCTCATGGACTCTTCAACTGCATGAGTCAGCAATGGCAAACCATCAGCCGCACAACATCATCAGTGCCTGCTCTCAGGTCAATGTTTGGACCACATCAGCTCTTCAGAACATTACTTCGGAGCTCAGGGACACCTAGGACTTGTGTGTTTTTGCCAGATAGCTTTGTGCACTAGGACACGGACACAGACACAGACACACAGACACGCACACACACACACACAGGCACGCGCACGCACACATTTCATGCATCTACACGGAATGTATATGATAGTTCTTAATGTCTGTCAGTGTATTTTGATGAAGTCATTAGTAGCTGACACCCCAGCCACTCTACCTATGGCTAAGGAGGGGCCTGTTCTCTGACTGTCATCTGAATCTCAGAGACTTGGGCTGTTTCTTCTTTGATCAAGTGCAGAGATATGTCAGTGATGTACTCACCAGATTGTGCTCCTGATTCTAATCTAGACAAAGAATTCACCGCGCTGACAATCACTGAGCTGGTGGAGACTACAGGCAGAAAGCTTACTGGTTCATCCTCTGAAGGTTGGTTGCTTGTTCCTCAAAGGTGGAGGTGCAGCTGATGATCTCCGACCCCGGCCATCTCTGAGCAGAGGTTTGTTGGGTGCCACTCGTGACCGCATAAAAGAAGAGAGGGATTTTGTGTAAGAAGGATAAAAGCTTGTGTGGATTAAGAATGAGTTTGCACTGTCAGTAATGGGAGAGAATTGCAGTACACAAAATGACCTTACAAGGTTAGTAGCGTAGATGGTCATCCCATCCCCACATAACTGCTGTGCTCATCTCCAGCCAATTTTAAAATTTTCTCCTCATAATGGGTTAGGATTCTAATTTCTACCACCAACTCCACTTGTGATCGTGGCTGCCTCAGTCCAGTTTAAGGCCAATTTTTCTGCTTTGAGGGGAAAGGGAGGAAGGCTTTTAATGGAAGTCAATGGCAGAGTGGCTAGTGGCGATGCAGGGCCAAGAGAAGTGGTTGAGTGGCCCTAGTGAGTGAGTAGGTTACACTTATAACTACAAGATTGCATATCAGGTTTAATTAACAAGCCAGAGTAGCTATGATCTCATCACTTTTGGAGAGAGATTCTTCCAAAGTATATTCAACCCTAAATCTCCCTGAAGAATGAAAACAAAACTGACTTCAAAGATTTTGAAACCTAAGTGAATGTAACCTATGAATGGTAGATGTTCATTATTAAAGGTAAAAGTGAACCTGTGAATTTAGGCATCAGTAAGATGATATTGTTGAAGATAGAATTAACTTATGCATAAGAGATTCTACATGGCAGTATGATGACTAAGGGAAGAGAATTTGACTCTCAAAGAAGTTATACACATAAGCAGACTCTCTGAGCTTGTAAATTAACAAGCATATCACACACAGGAGAACAAATGAGTTCATCCACAATGGAGAAAAGCAGCTCATACCTGTACACTGATTTGATAAACAGCTCTGTTCACTGTGTTGAAAAGCAGACGAGATCTTCCAAATGCAGCAATGTCGAGAAGAGCAAAGGGCATCCACAGAAGTACCAGCAGAAAAATCAAGGCTGTAGAACATGTTGCAATTGTTGTGGAGGTTTTCACATAAAAAAAAAGAAAGCATGCCCAGCCTGCGGAAAAAAAGTTTCAATTGCAAGAATCTAAACTGGTTTGCATGCAAGTGTTTAGCCAAGAAGCAGACAAGTACATCTGCAAAGCCTATAGAGGTGAATGCTACAGAGATGTTGGATATCTATTCTAAAATTTCATTCATTGGTGTTAGAAAAACATTGACAAAGATTTGGACAATATAATCTACACATTAGAGTAGATTGGCAATGTCAAGTCTAAAGGAGAGAGGTGGTTTCTAAGCATTGTGATGAAGACAGCAGAAAACGATCAATGAATATGAAGTGCCAGATAGACTTCCTCCAATATTATGAGCTTTACAGACATATGCAAAGTTACACTAGATCCAAAAGTAAAATTCTCAAAGGCAAATTAAGGCCCTGTGATGGAACAATGCTCAGCCCGAGGAGTTAAGTTATTCTGAGAACCCAATTCAATGCAAGACTGGAGATCTGGAATTCCAGGTCTAAACCATGACTGGTCTCAGAAGAAACAAGTCAAAACCTTGAACTTATAGCCATGCACAGTGTTCAGCAGGCCATATCGACACAAACAGCACAAGGACAAAGCGGGTTAAAACGTAGGACCCCAAAGGATATTTGACGCTGAAATCAAAAGAATGAAAAGATTGCCTTGTTGCACACAGCAAATGCAACTAAAGGAAAGAGGTATCTAGGCATAAATTAGCTGTGCCAGCTGGGAAGATATCAAAACTGAACAAAAATGCATTTTATTCACTGGAGAAAAAGCTGACAACTCCCATGTGCACTATCACAAGCCCTAAACACTTTCAGGATCATATGTGTAAAAAGCAGACAAAAGTGGGTCAAGTTAGAACGGACAGTTAGTGCATGAGAACCATGTATTGCTCAGCTGGAAGTGCCTAATGGGTTCTTTAAGGTCAGAGCAAAAAGGAGACACGTGCACTTTGAAAGCAAATTTATTAGCTCAATCAACTTAGGTGTCTGCTAACTTATGAGTAAATCTATTAGTTTAAACTACTTTAGACATATTCATCAAGTGAGTCTCACTTCTTTCTGCCCATCAGGGTCTTCTGGGAGACAGGTGGAACTTGGAGCTCTATCTCAGGTTCTACAGCACTGATCTCACGAACCCGGACAAATGGGGAAAGTCCACGGCCCAAAGTAAACTACATGAGTGGATAGTTCCCACCACCCCTTAAGGTCAGGCAGTTTTCCCACGTGGCCAAAACAGGCTGTTTTTTTATTTTAATTAGGCCTCTTTCTCATGTACATTTCCACTTCAATTGTTCATTGTATGATTAACCCTTAATGATGTTGTTTGAAGATATCATTTTTTGAGCCTTACACTACACGTTAACACTTGATATCTTCAAAACAGATGATGAAGACCTTACATAAGACTGTAAATGTTGTTCAACAATCACAAGTTGACTATACATGTGAAAAAGTGTAAGACTGGCTCTTGCTTAACTGGCGACAGGTTATGCATGAATTGGTTTGAAGACATCATTCTTTGAGCCAATTGTTTGTTTAGTATATAACTTAGGTAACTCACAATTATAAACAGTGAATGCAAAGTTGTTTTCTTTTGTTTGATGCGGAAAGGGAGATTTTTAGATTATAATATAATCACGTAAATGTCCTTTTCAGTTTGCATAGTTACGTGACCTCTACCACAAACCACACACATACACCACAAGCAGCCATTTTACAAGTTCTTTAAGAAAGAGATGGTACACATAAAACTGTACTGCTATGAGCACAGAACAATGTTGGAAAGGATGTATGACAAGCTCTGAATAAAGTCTTATGTAAAGTTGAAGTTGAACCTTCCTGGCATTGTAAGCTGGCATTTTAGCAGGATTTTCAGAATGGGTGCGTTTGATTAATACACCAATCAACTTACTACTCCCTGCCTCCTGGCAACTTTGTATATTCATTTTCCCGTGAACATAAATAATAGAAACCAAAATAGGTTCATGAAGGCAGCTAGACAAACAGTTGACAATAACAACTCTGAATCTTGCATGTTTAATTCATACAGGAGGCTATAAAAAGAGGGGTTTTTTTTAACAGATACAGTGAGTTTAATTCTCTCCAAGCTTCTCAAAATATTGATTAATGTTTACTTTTGTAGCATATTTACAAGGTAATATAAATTGTTGAACTGAATATGTGGGCCTAACAAAAATAGAAATTGCTGGAGAAACTCAGCAGGTCTGGCAGCATTTATGGAGAGAAAGTAGAGTTAATGTTTCGGGTCCAATCATCCTTCTTCAGAACTTAGTCTGAAGAAGGGTCACTCGACCCAAAACATCGACTCTGCTTTCTCTCTAGATGCTGCCAGACTTGCTGAGTTTCTCCAGCAATTTCTGTTTTTGTGTCAGATTTTCAGCAACTACAGGTCTTTGCTTTTTGTGCTTTATATGGGCCTAAACATCCTGTTTACTATATAATGGTATAACATTTAGTGATTTCACTTGTGGTTTACTTCTTGTTAGCTATTGAAACAAAGACTATGAAACTTAAGTTCTTTTTGAATAAGGTATGTAGAAGTTTATTTACAACACTAACTGTTTAGAAGGCTACGGTATCACAGACTTACACACATAGACTGGGTTCTGTGCTATAAGTATTACTGTATATTATGCACTAATAATTGATTACACTGACTCCATTACCCAGAGAGTGAGTGAAAATGAAAGAAGTGACAAGCAACATTTGCACCAGGTAATGACCATCTGCAATAAGAGACCATCTACCTACCTCCCCTTGACATTCAATGGCATTACCATCACTGAATACCCCACTATCATCGGCCTGGTTTACCATTGACCAAAAACTCAACCAGATGAACCATATAAACATAGTGGATACAAGAGAAGGTCAAGGCTAAGAATACTGCAGTGGATAACACAGCTCTTGACTGCCCTGAGCCTGTCCACCATTTGCAAGGCACAAGTCAGGAGTGTAACGGAATACTCCCCACTTGCCTGGATGGGACCAGCTCGAACAACGTGGAAGCATTGGAAAAGGTGCAGAGGAGATTCACCAGGATGTTGCCTGGAATGAAGGGAAGGTTTTATGAGGAAAGGTTGGGAGAGCTAGGGCTTTTCTCTTTAGAATGACAAAGGTTGGGAGCTAACTTGATAAAGGTATACAAAATGATCAGAGGTATAGATAGAGTAGATAGCCAGAGACTTTTTCCTAGGGTGGAGGTAGCTATTACGAGGGGGCATAGTTTTCAAGTGAGTGGAGGTAGATATAGGGTAGACGTCAGAGGTAGGTTCTTTACTCAGAGAGTGGTAGGGGCGTGGAATGCATTGCCAGAGAGGGTAATGGAGTTGGCCTCATTAGGGGCATTTAAGCGGCTATTAGATAGGCCTATGGATGATAATATAAGGTAGGAGTGGAGGTTAGATAGACCTTAGGTTTAGGGTAAAAGTTCGGCACAACATCGTGGGCCAAAGGGCCTGTACTATGCTGTACTGTTCTATGGTCTATGTTCTAACACTTAAGAAGCTTGATTGACATCGCATCCACAAACATCCATTCCTTCCACCACAAATTCTCAGTAGCAGCAGTGTGTACTATCCACAAGATGCACTGCAGAAATTCACCAAAGATCCTTAAATAGCACCTTCCAAACTCACAACCACTTCCATTGAGGACAAGGACAGAAGATATGTGGGAATACCACCACCTACAAGTTCCTCTCCAAGCCACTCACCATCCTGACTTGGAAATATATCATTATTCCTTCACTATTACAGGGTCAAATTTCCTCCTTAACAGCATTGTGGTCTACCGTGTTACGAAGTTGGTTTGGGAGGCATGTCGTTAGAAATTTGTGTTTGTAAAATTTTAGGGGAAAAATCATTCTGTGGTCCCTTTAAAAGATGATGTGCTTTTTCTATGCTTAGAGATTTAAAATGGATGTCAGTGAGCAGCAGCTTAAAAGTTTGCAAGTACACAGGGAGCACCCAAATTGAAACATTTGTATCAAAATACCATATAGTTAGCAGGCCAAGCAGCAGTTTTACCAAGAGAACAAGTTTTGAATTTATCCAATTAATTTGAAGCAGACACTTAGATACCAAAAGCCAATTAAATTTAAATCTAATGGTTTTGACAACATAGGACCAATCCTAGTGTAATAAATTGATAGGTCATCAGGAGTATAAAAGAAGGGGGCAGTTGGAGAAAGACAGGGGAGCTAACTGCCAGCTGCTAAAGTTAACAGCCCTCAGCTCTCAAGAGAGAAATGCTTGCTCTCACAGTCTTCTGTAATTCTTACAGAAGGCACCATCTAAAGAACAAAGGTACCGATGGCACAACTAGTTAATATTCCTGACAGAACAATTGACGGAGAAGGCATTGTTGATGGAACATTCGACAGGGAAGGCACAGAACATTCCGGAAGACATAAATAAAAACCAAAACCGGATGCTGCCAGACTTGCTGGGTTTTTCCAGCAACTTTGTTTTTATTCCGGAAGACATGTAAGTTGGCTATAATTTCAAGAGACTAAATTCTATTCTTTTTATTTTATATAAGTGGGACTTGCATTTATTGGAATCATTGTATTCCATTGGAATCTTGTTTTATTCAGGAATAGTTAGCAGTCAGAAAGGGTTTTTTCGGTTTGTTAATAGTGTGGTTAATTTGTTCAATGTTAGAGTTAGATAAATAAATTGTTACTTGTTGACTGTAAAGTGAGTGTCAGGGATTTATTTTGTTTAACCGCTAGAAGCTGCGAAAGACAGGTTACATTTTTCACAATTCTTTTACAGATTATAGGGTGAGATGCTTCTCTTTAGGTGTTTCGGTTTTAATTCTCAGAGGGAGGTCAACCTCCTCTTTATTACAACCAACAGCAGGTAGACTGCAGTGGTTCAAGAAGGCAGCTCACCACCACATTCTCTAAGGCAAATAGGGATTGACAATATATGCTGGCCAGGTAGTGTTGCCCATGTCCAATAAATGAATTAAAAAAACACCGCACTCTTCAAAATATAGTTCGCGTATGGTCTAGAATTTGTGCTAGAGTACAATGCCCACCTTTTTCCTTTAAGAAATGGAAATCCTTTTCTGATAACATGAACCAAGATGCATATACAGTTATATACATAGCCATCTCTATACATTCAGATATTGCCTTAGTTCATACATCAAATAACCAGAACTGCTCTTATGCCATTATCATGACTTGGCAGTGTAGCTTCAGTCAGCAATGTGTGGTCTGCTGTCACAGATAGACATGTAAATTAGTCATAAATAAGCTGTTGTTCTCTGGCATGATATCATTAATAACAAATCATTATCCAGTGTAATGTGTGCTTGACGATATCCAGTTCAGATAAATTGCCTATTTCTTTGAAAGACTTGACCATTGTTCATGATCATGTCATATAATGGCAACTAGATTAAAAGACATAATATCTTTGCATAAACCCATGAGTTTGAGACATAATCTTAAACACGTATACTTTATTCTGGGTCAAGTTTGGATAATGGTCTGCACGCTCATTGATCATGTTTTTGCACCAGTTTCTTCCTGTTTCCCAACAATGTACCATGCACTTATTATTGGATGATGATTGTACGGAAGGAAAGAACTGTCTGGCTCTATCTCAGAAACAAGAAAGCTGTCATTGAAGGTATACTGTTTCCTAGAGGAGTAACATGTAGATTTAACATAGCTATCTGAAATATTTGACAAGTCATTCTACATTTAATGACAGTGATTTTATGGAACAAATAGTGCATTCCACAAGACAATTCAACTGATGGTAGTATGGAGAGGGTGGCACAGTGGTTAGCACTGCTGCCTCACAGTGCCAGGGACCCCGGTTCGATTCCATTCTTGGGCAATTATCTGTGTGGAATTTGTGGGATTTGCCCGTTCTCCTTGCGTCTGTGTGGGTTTCCTTCAGTTGCTCCGGTTTCCTCCCACAGTCCGAAGCTGCATGTGTTAGGTGCATTGGCCATGCTAAATTGCCCATAGTGTCCAGGGATGTGTAAATTAGGTGGATTAGACGTGGGAAATGTAGGGTTACAGGGAATGGGTCTGGGTGGGATAATCTTTGGAGGGGTAGTTGGGCCTAAAGGCATGTATCCACACTGTACGGATTCTATGAGAAGAATAAACCATTGAACACTCCATTTCCTGCACATCTTAGAAGGGTTTGCATTGCTGACTGTTGTCAAACACAATTTTGTGAAGTACACAGACCATACTGAATAAGGTAATCAACAAATATTGTACTAGTTCTATCTCTGGTATGTTGCACACAAGAAAAATTGGTGAAGTAGTAATTTCCAGAATATAATCACATCTATGGAAATACCAGTCACAATCTTGCACCATGGCTGAGAAGGACTTTAGTGTGGAAGAAAGGTTCTCTTGGATCGTTGAGGTCGACCGAATCAACAGGTCGCACACAACTTGATTAGTCATGTGATGCTCGTCATCATGTGGATTCATACATCAATCTTTACAATTTCTTCATTTATTTTCCATGTCTATGTTATCTAGATTTATATGTTCCAGCACACCTTCATGGGGCACTGGGAAAATTATCATTTGTTTGTGTTTGACAGTTACACATTTGGAGAGCCCTAATTCAACGCTGAATGACCAGAATGAACATACCAGCTTGGGGAGCTGTTGAATGCATTCAGGCCATCCACTGATGGTCATATTATTGAGCTGTTGTAGCTGGCCATCTATAGTTCTGACAGACTGTCAAACATGAGCCAGTCCATAATTAAGTGTTTGCCTTCAATTTCTCTTTGCAGGTCTTTGTGTTTTCTTAAAATTACAACATTTAAAAGACATTTGGATAGGTACATAATTAGGAAAGGTTTTGAGGGATATGGACCAAATGCAGGCAAATAGAGCTAGTTAAGTTTGGGATACCTAGTTGGTAGGGACAAATGGACTAAATGATCTGTTTCTGTCTTGTATTGTTCTGTGACTCTAGAGAAAAGCGCAGTGTTTGTTGACTTCTTTTACCAATTTTCCTTCTCTTATCTTTTATTTTTCTCTTGTTTTGGCTTTTCTTTCCTTTTATTTCGCCTGTTGCTGCTTTTTTAAAAAGTATCAGGCTTGAACATTTTGATGCTCTGATTTGGAGCTGACACAATTTTCTGAGTTAGAAGTTAACGTGATATAATGCAGCCAAGGCTGACATTGATCAACTTAACTGAAACTTAATCAACTTAATTAATTAAAAAAGAAAACCCCATGCACTAAATCAATGACAGCATGCAATGCATGTATTTGGAATCATATCAGAACTAGAAATTGACATCTGTGTAAATAATCATAATACACTCCATATAAAACCAAAGTGCAAAATGGCTTATTTGAACTTAAAGTGCATAAATGGCTGCAGCTGTTTTCCACTTCAGTAGCTATTTCTGTCTCCACAGATTCTGCTTCACTTGCTGAGTATTTCCAGAATTAGATGGCGAGAGTGAGCAAGCAAAAAAATGACAGTTTGTAATGCAAAAAAAATGTGAATTTGTCAATTGGCAGGAAGAATGGAAAAGCAGTACCTCACTTAAATGCTGAAAGATTGCAAAACTCCATGGTACAGCGAGGCTTGGCATGACCTGTTATTTGAATCATAAAAAATGCAGGTAAAAACAAGGAAGGGAAATAAATCATTGCTGTAAATGCAAGGGAAATGAAAAGTAAAAGTAAGGAAAATACACTACAAATTTATGGGACATTGGTGAGGTCATATAAAATACTGTGTACAGTTTTGGGTAGTTTATTTGAGAAAGGTTGTATTTGCATTAGAAGCAATACAGAGATAGTTCACTTAACTGATTCCTGGAGTGAAGGGATTACCTTGGAAGGAAGAGAAGTGATCTTCTTGAAACATACAAAATTGCAAGGGGACTTGCCAGAGTGGACACTGTTTGATGCTTCCCCTTGTAAATGAGACATAATTAGGGGACATGGTTTAAAAATAAGAGATCTCCCATTTAAGATGAAGATCTGACTAAATCTGGGGCACTTCCCCCAATGGCATTGCACCACAGAAGGACCACAGCCTGCACTCTCTCCTTTCCGAAAGTGGGCCACATCCCCCAGTGAGAAACCTTTTAAGCGGGGTCACAACTCGTTCTGCACTCTGCCCTTTGATGGAGAACAATGAAGATTCAAAAAGTGAAGTCGCTATGAACACTTGGCTACCACAAACCTTTTATCCCTGTGGTTATGTTTCTGACATCTGCTGCTTAAAACCCCAAAAGGTCAGAAGGTTTGTGAGGCCACACTGTCACGGTCTGTACTCTTACTGAAAATCAAGATCAAGCGAGCTTTTGCCCTTCTGCTCTATGAAGAGTTTCTGGCCTTCCTGAGGTCATCTTAGGATGCCTGCATTATGGCGTGAGAGCTGTAGTGGACAGTCAAGAAGGAGATCTTGATCAATTGGGTAAATGGACTGAGGAGTGGCGGACGGAGTTTAATTTGGATAAATGTGAGGTATTGCATTTTGGTAATACAAACAAGGACAGAACTTGTATAATTAATGGTAGAGCCCTCGGTGCCGTTGTAGAACAGAGACACCTACAAGTTCAGGTTCAAAATTCTTTGAAATTTTCATCACAGGTGGTTAAGAAGGCAATTAGCATGCTGGCCTTCATTGCTCAGACCTTTGAGTAGAGGAGGTGGAACATCATGTTGAGGCTATACAGGATGTTGATGAGGCCTCTTCTGAAGTACTAAGTGCAGTTCTGGTTGCCCGGTATTAGGAAGGATATTTTTTAAACTGGAGAGGATTCAGATAAGATTTACCAGTATGTTGCCAGGAATGGAGGGTTTGAGATATAAAAATGGACTGGAAAGATTGGGACTTTTTTTCACTGGACCGTAGGAGGTTGAAAGGTGACCTTATTGAGGTTTATAAAATCATGAGGGGCATAGATAAGGTGAATGGCAAAGATCTTTTCCCTAGGGTGGGGGAGTTCAAAACTAGGGGGCATATTTTTAAGTTGAGAGGAGAAAGATTTATAAAGGACATGATGGACAACTTTTTTACACAGAGAATGGTTTGTGTGTGGAATGAAAGGCCAGAAAAAGTGGTGGATGCAGGTACAGTTACAACATCTAAAAAGTTTGTGAATAGGAAAGGTTTGGACAGATATGGGCCAAGCACCGGGAGGTGGGACTAGTTTAGTTTGGGAACTGGATTGGTCTGGACTAGTTGGACTGAAGGGTCTGCTTCCAAGCTGCATGAATCTATGACTCTAATTGTGATTTCATTTCAAGTAAGGATAATGCTTATTACAGCTAAACTATTATTACATAAATTTCATACCACTTAACAAATGCTAAAAAATAGAATCAATATTCAACATAAACTCTCTAAACCTTTTGCAAATTGCTTTTAAAACTGTAATTAAAAATGTCATCAAAATTCTGCTGAAGCATTTGGTTCAGTGAATTTGGGAATATAAACTTTTCCTCATAAAGTTTGCATAGTCAGTGGGTTGTGATATAGGCAGCTCATGACATGCACTAAAACCTGGTAGTACTGTGTCCTCAGGAATTGAATATATATATTGACATGGAACAATGTATTATCTTAGGTACTTTTTTATTTCATAAATAATTTTTGCCCACACATATTATGCAGTGGAAAACCATATCAGTGAATTCCAGCAAAAAGACAGATAGAAGTGCTGCACAATCCTTAATTCTGCACCAGCAAACTAATCTACTATCTTCATTGGAAGCTACACAAATTCAATAGCACAATAGTTCAATAGCACACAATAAGCAATATGAGCTTTGCACAGGGCTTTCGGTGAGGTGTATGCCAACCGTCTGTGATGAAACTGAATAATTATGCTACATAATCAGTAAGGTGAAATTGCCTGCCTCATCAGTCATGCATTTAATGCATATCCCTGAGCAACACAATAACTGACATTGTAATGCTGGACAGGAATATATCCAGCTATTGAATTAAGAATGTAGTTGTTTTTGACATCTTTTGGTAACATTGCCCCTATGTTGTAAATTAGCTGTGGTTAGTAACAGTCTGTCCTCTCATACTGTACGTAAAGGTACTTCACCCAGATCATTTGTATGCAGATGTGTCAAGCTCTGTACAATAGCCTGTGGCTTGCTTGATATGCCTGATTCACATTTAATCAATACAGCCATGAAAGCATTGTCTAAAACAACATTTCAAAAAAAGTTGTTTTCTTTAATGGTTAATAATAAAAAATTTCAAAGTATGGAGTAAAGCTAACAAAACTCAATGCATAAAAAGTATTTAAAACATTAAAAATAATAAAGGCCATTAAGAACCATATCCCTCTAGGATTCCCTTGATTATTATTACAAAAATAGAGACGCGGTGCAGTAACTTTTGGTCATGCACTTATCAGGACAAATGTAAGAATGTGAAATTTCTGGTCATCACAATTTATACAAGAGACAAACAGTTGGGTAGTATGCCACCTCTGATTGGCCAAGGCATTGACATCAAGAAAGCAGTACTAAATAATAGACTCTCCGTGTTTCTAGATATTTCGAAAAAGCACAAGTTCCTTTTTTTTTACAGAGAATGGGTCTCTGCATCACTTCCATCAAGCGATAAAGAGCCACATTTCAAGCTCAACTGATGAACTGAAATCGGTTGTTAGTATATCTATTAGCACACTTAGGATTGTTTAGCAAGTGCTAGGGAATCACATCTAATGGCAATCATTTTATTTGGGTTGTGTTAGTAATTCAGCAATATGTCCTTATTTTAACTAATATTTAATTTGTACTCCAATAAAAATAAGCCATGGATTTTTTTGTCATTTATGATATCAGTAAAGAATAATAACTTTAAAAAAATAGCTAAACGGGTGACATATCTAGACTTCATGTTTCAAAATTTTAACAGATGTTTACGGTGATATGAAGTAAGGTGATATTTGCTGCAGTTGAATGAAATTTAATTTGGGAAAGATTAACAGTAATTTATTTTAAATCTTTTTGTTGACAAATTTTGGCCAGTGGAATGAAACAATTTTCCAAGTTATCCAGGTAGCAGAATCCAGCATCACTTTCAGCCATAGCAATGGAATCAAGAGATGATGCTATGCTTTCTCCACCTTCATACTGATAAACACGAGGCTGATAGTGTCCTTGTGTATCTTCCTTGGCACTGTAATTGTTCAGTTTCTGACAAATAAAGCCAACAAAAACTTGAATTAATATAATATATTTTAATTACTAAGCATGTACACCTATTTTACTATTCCAAATGAGTACATGTTATGTTGAGCTGTCTTCATGTCTCTCAATCAATAGTTGTTTATGTCAGATGGACAGTATTCTAAATAGCATATGTTCAAACAATAACATTAAGGTTTCTGCTAACCATATAAATAAACCACCAAATCAAAACAACTGTGAGTGGCAGAATATTAACAAATTATCTAATAAGGAAGTTCAAGTCTATGATCCATAAATCATGTTTTCTCAATTATGGCAGCAATGAACAGATCATGTGTTGTTTACATTATAGTTTTTAGTGGCAGAATTCTGACGTTTATACTGATTCCTATGGGAATTAATGCATCACTTAAAGCTATTCACTTAAAGTTGTGATATTCAAGAATGCAACCTAAATTTTAGTTGAGGTCTTCCTGATCTTGAAGGCACTGCTTTCCTTAACATTTCACTATTGGAAAG
This sequence comes from Rhincodon typus, assembly GCF_021869965.1. Lineage (NCBI taxonomy): Eukaryota > Metazoa > Chordata > Chondrichthyes > Orectolobiformes > Rhincodontidae > Rhincodon > Rhincodon typus. The sequence continues at coordinate 36,107,521 of NC_063350.1, forward strand.
TGTCACCATTTACTTCATTTCTCTCGCTGTAGTCATCAGTTGGACAATCCTAACTTCTAATCAATGGTGCTGCTGGCAGAGGGGTGACTCAAAAGATAGAGCCATGTATACATACTGTAAAAGAATATGCAGCAAATACAAGGGGAGACAATGACACATATGAATTAGAAATATTTGCATGTATTCAAGCAATGCAGTAAATTGCTAAATCACTTAACTCGAGGATTTCAGAGTTGGCTTAAAAGTAAATGTAAAAATTCAAGTAATGCAAGAAGATGAAGGTGTATAAATTGTTGCAATATATATTGTTACTGATGTCCTTGAATGTTGTTTGTAATGAGTTAAATGACATATTGTTTCATCACAAGGGGACTGTTGTCTACAATGAAGAAAGCTATAATGTTTCAGGAAGGTAAAGCTTTTGTTTTTTTTAGTGGACGTGGGTGTCACTGGCCAAGCCAATATTCAATGCCCATACCAGATTGCCCAGATGGTAGTTCAGAGGCAATCACATTGCTGTAGGTCTGAAGTCACATGTAGGCCAGACCAAGTAAGGATGGCAAATTTTCTTTCCTAAAGGATATTAGTGAATTAGAGGGTTTCCACAACAAACAACAGTGGTTACATGGTTGCCATTAGGCTAACTTTTAATTCCAGATTTTAAAAAAAACAAATTTCAGTATCTGCAATGGTGGGATTCAAACCCATGTCCCCAAAACATAAGTCTGCAGTTCCGGATTGCTATTCCATAACATTACCACCACGATCTTTAATATATTTACAGGTTTAAACAAACTGAGTAAAATAGTTTAGCATAATATGTATAAAATATTGTAAATAATTTGTTAGATACAACTTGTTTATTATAAAAGTATGTTTTGATACACCAATGATTCAGTGTTGTAGAACTTTAAAAAATCGCAATTTCTCATCAAGAGCCAATAGATATTTTTTCCTTGTTCCCTTACCAGATGCAGGAGCTCTTCAAACCTTGCCTTAAAAGTATCACAACGATTTAAGCCACCCTGAAATGTGCATTTCAAAATAATTTAATCACACAGTTCTATATAACTAGGATTCTTCAACAAAACTGAAATCCAAATTAATTTAATCATCTCCTACCCTGGATCATACTTTCCAAAAATCTGAACACCATGAACTTCTTGGCCAAGATGCTAATTTAAATAGACTAGAGCCCATATTTTGTGTACTACATGGTCTCCTGGTGCTTCAAAAAGGCATGAAGGAAAAGCATGATCGTTAGGAATCAGATGTCAGATACTAATCATATTGGTGTAGACACAAAAAAAAAGTGTTAGATGCTTTGTCTTTTTAAATAAAGGACTTAACACCTGGATAAAATATTCCCAGCAATACCGAGTTGCAGACCTACCCTGTCTACCAATGGTTTATAAAGGGGATGCCTGCTGGGTTTGGCCAATAAGGTAAGTACTTGGATTGCTTTTAAGCAGGTCTACTTGAAACTTCAAGTTAGAATTAGTGCATTAGATAAAAAAAGAATGAATATAACATCAATTTTGGCTCATCAGCCATGTTTATTAGTTGACACTGCACTCAGCTATCAAGACAAGATATTCACAACGTTGAGTAGTGGTGCAGTATGGAATAAATTACCCATCATATAACATGAAATGTTAGCCTCAAAAGTTTTAACAATTTACAATGATGTTACTTGTATTGTAAAAGAAAGTTACATTTTATTTACCATACAATTCATGATTCCAATATGTTCTCAGATTACAGTTAATACTCGCAAGATAGAATTTGATTGTTTGTAATTGACTTATGAAAATGATCATGGTTTCTATTATAATTTAATAATGACCTTTACTTGTGGAAAAGAGTAACTGCAGCACATGTAGAAGACAAAAGAAAGGTTTTTAGGAAAGTAGTCGATAGATATGTGTTTCCCTTAGACTTAACTGACCACCTTCTGTGGTCAAAAAGCAAATTTTGACAAAAGATTCCAGAATTAACCATAAATGACTGTTTTCCCTCCTGTCGCAGGAGGGTGGTATGAACATAAATGTGTCAATGCTTTATCAAAGATTGTTTTGTGTTCAGCATCACCAGATACCACAGTGAAAAGACTACACCTTCCTTATGATCAGAATTACTCCTTTAACTTTACAGTCTAATCAAAGGTCACATAACCAGGGATCGCATTAATCAGGTCCTGTAGTATTACAATTACTACTATGTAATATTTTCTCTTTGTTGACAATAGAAATAGGACCACTTACTTGTAGGCATTCAGTTTAATTCCTTCTAGATCTCATAACCTGTCAGTTTCACTGAACAAAATTCTTTGCTGTGCTCCAATTGGTTGACCCAGGTTATATCCCCACAGTACTGGAAATCTGTGCCCTCAATGCAGGATTTACTGATTTAACTGTGGATTTAAACATTTTAATCACTAACCTGAAAGCTCCATTGGGGATTTCCCATTGACCTGCAAACATTCCTGGATTAAATTGGGAAGTGAGTGGAAATATCTCAGTTGATGATCTGACACCATGTTTGGGGGGCTTTAGTCCTCTGCCAACATCCAAACCCATTCCCATTTCTGTGTACCTTTAATTTAAAATTCTATCAGTACAGCCCATGTCCTTTTGTGCCACTGTTCTAGTTGATGTGAAATAGCCCGAAATAGACTTGCAGAGTACTTAATCCAGATGAGTAAACATTTTACGTTAAATCTTTTTTTATAGTCTAAACACATTCAATTTACATAAATTACCTTTATTATCCTATTCCTCCATCCACTCATAATAGCTGTTGTCATCTGAAATCCTTCAATAGTTATAATAAGATGTTTATTCTGTACTGACTGGAACTGCAGATAATTCTTTGAAAGTGGCAGTCCCAACAATTTTCGATCAATATTTGACCTTAATAATTGAAACTATTAGTAACTTGATTGAGACAAGGTTACAAACTGGGGTATTTTATAAAATATGTAAAATAACATTATATTACATAAGGAAAATAATTTCAGAATGAGGGTAATCAATTGCCTCAGATCCCTAAAGTATGGACAATAATAAACACAGTTTTACTGACTAAGGATAGGGCCACTTTGAAACTATTCCAAATTAGGTTAACCAAATTGGATAAGCTAACTATTGGGGTACTGTTATGTTGCATGTGTGTATGGTGTGTGTAACTGATAGACATTGAATAAGAGAGACAGGCATAAAGACAACTGAACCTCTGTGTTTGGGATGTTTCCTTAAAACCATGGGTAACAAAATTATTCATTGTTCACCTCCTCCAAAATGGCAATCAACTGACATGAAAACAATCTAATTTGCGGGCTTAAAATATTTGTTGCTGACTGACACCCAGAAATCTTTTGATTGTTTTAAATCATTGGTCTGTTACAGTGTTATGGCATCTAAGTTGAAATGCCCTCTAAAATTAATCATTCTAATTACCATACCAACTAGCCTTTTCCCCACCCCACATGTCCTGAAGTTACAGCTTAGTGTGAAGTTACTGACACATTATTCGGGAGGAGTGTTTTCAAAGTTCGGCCTCTTGTGCTCTGGATCCCAGAAGAAATTGAAAACCCAGCCCCAAAGAGCCATACGTGATTGAGATTATTCATTGCATAGATATGTAAATATGGAATAGGGATGAATGGATTAAATTCATACAAGTGGAAATGCAGAAACTGTAAAAACTCTATACAATGGCTATTATTGCACTGCTTTCACTAGCAGGGAAATGATCTCTAAGCGCAAATTATTTCTCAGAAAATGGCAAAACAATGGCACATGTTAAATTATAATTCATCATTTATTATCCAACTTGGTGTGTATGATGTTAGAGCTGCTACAAATGCATTAAGAAAAGCATTTCAAAGAGAAAAAATATTGCTGTATTTTTCATTAAAGAATATGTGCAGAAATAAATATACTTCTAACTGCAGCTGATTTCTATAAACTCTTACTACTGGAACCTGAAACAGAGCTAATGGACTGCACCATCTTGGCATGAGTAGCAGCTTTCTGAGTTCGCTGACAGCAACAGCAAGGGCACTAGCTGAGTTTAACTGGTGAGAAGATTATAACTATATTCTTGGGAGCGTACTACAGATGTGTTTACCATAGAGCCACTGCAACAACCTCAGGTTATACTTTAGCAAACCTGGTAATCTGTTGGGTGTAGATTGCTGGGCTGCTATGAGATTCTGCAAATTCCTTTCTTAACACTGGTATCCAGAACATAGAACATAGAACAGTACAGGCCCTTCAGCCCATGATGTTGTGCTGAACTTTTACCCTGATCCTAAGGTCTATCTAACCTCCACCTCTACCTTATACCATCGTCCATATACCTATCTAATAGCCGCTTAAATGCCCCTAATGAGGCCGACTCCACTACCGTCTTCGGCAATGCATTCCACGCCTCTACCACTCTCTAAGTAAAGAACCCACCTCTGACGTCTCCCCTAAATCTACTTCCACTCACTTTAAAACTATGCCCCCTCGTAATAGCTCCTCCACCCTAGGAAAAAGTCTCTGGCTGTCTACTCTATCTATACCTCTGATCATTTTGAACACATCTTTCAAGTCACCTCTCATCCTTTGATGCTCTAAAGTGAAAAGCCCTAGCTCTCTCAACCTTTCCTCGGAAGACCTACCCTCCACTCCAGGCAACATCCTGGTAAATCTCTGCACCTTTTCCAATGGCTCCACAACTTTCCTGTAATGAGGTGACCAGAACTGGACGCAATATTCCAGATGTGGCCGAACCAGGCTTTTGTATAACTGGAGCATAACTTCACAGCTCTTGAACTCAATCCCTCTATTAATGAAAGCTAACACACCATGCGCCTTCTTAACAACTTTATCCACCTGGGTGGCAGCTTTCGGCGAACTGTGAACATGAACCCCAAGATCCCTCTGCTCCTCCACACTGCCAAGAATCTTTCCGTTAACCCTGTATTCTGCTTTCAAGCTTTTCCTTCCAAAATGAATCACCTCACACTTTTCAGGGTTAAACTCCATCTGCCACTTCTCAACCCAGCTCTGCATCCTATCAATGTCCCTTTGTAACCTAGAACAGCCCTCCGCACTATCCACAACGTGACCCACCTTTGTATTGTCCGCGAACTTACTAATCCACCCTTCCACTCCTACATCCAAAACATTTACAAAAATCACAAATAGAAGAGGACCCAGAACAGATCCTTGTGGTACACCACTTGTAACTGAGCACCATGTTGAATATTTTCCGTCCACTACCACCCTTTGTCTTCTAAGGGTCAGCCAATTCTGAATCCAATCTGCCACATTTCTCCCTATCCCATGCCTCCTTACCTTCTGCATGAGCCTACCATGGGGAACCTTATCAAATGCCTTACTTAAATCCATCTATACCACATCCACTGCTCTACCTTCATCCATGTGTTTGGTCACCTCTTCAAAGAATTCAATAAGGTTTGTGAGGCATGATCTACCTGTCACAAATCCATGCTGACTATCACGAATCAAACTGTGCCTTTCCAAGTGATCATAAATCCTATCTCTCAGAGCCCTTTCCAATAATTTGCCGACCACTGACGTAAGACTAATAGGCCTGTAATTTCCGGGATTATCCTTATTCCCTTTTTTGAACAAGGGACTGACGTTTGCCTCTCTCCAATCTTCTGGCACTATACCTGTGGACAGTGAAGATGAAAAGATCATTGCCAGAGGCCCTGCGAACTCTTCCTGCTTCCCACAGAATCCTTGGATAAATCCCATCAAGCTTGGGGGACTTATCTATCTTCAACTTCCTCAAAATTCCTAGCACATCTTCCTTACTAACAGCGACCTTCTCTGGCCTACCAGCCTGTTTCACACTGTCCTCCCCTACAACTAGGTCCCTCTCAGTTGTGAATACCGAAGAAAAGTATTCATTAAGGACCTCTCCTATCTCGTTAGGCTCCGTGCACAAATTCCCTTTACAATCCTTAATCGGCCCTACCCTGTCTCTGGTCATTCTCTTACTCCTCACGTACGTGTAAAAAGCCTTGGAGTTTTCCTTGATTCTATCTGCCAAGGTTTTCTCATGCCCCCTTATAGCTCTCCTAAGCCCTTTCTTCAGCTCCTTCCTGAATAACTTGTATCCCCCTAGAGCCTTTTCCTATCCTTGTTTCCTAAACCTTACATAAGCATCCTTCTTCCTCTTAACCAGTCGTTCGGCCTCTCTCGAGAACCAAGGCTCCCTCTCTTGACCGCATCTTCCCTGCCTGCTCGGGACAAACATATCGAACACGCGCAGTATGCATTCCTTAAACAATCTCCACATTTCTATAGTGCTCTTCCCTGACAGCATCTGTTCCCATTTTATGTTACCCAGTTCTTGCCTAACAGAATTGTAATTACCCTTCCCCCAATTATAAACCTTACCCTGCTGTATGTATCTATCCTTTTCCATGACTATTGTAAAAGTAACTCAGTTATGATCGCTACCGCCAAAATGCTCTCCTACCAACAGGTCTAACACTTGGCCCGGTTCATTGCCAAGCACCAAATCCAAAGTGGCCTCTCCTCGTGTTGGTCTATCTACATACTGTGTCAGGAATCCTTCCTGAACACACTGGACAAATTCCGCTCCATCTAAACTATTACAACTAAAATGTTTCCAATCAATATTTGGAAAGTTGAAGTCACCCATGACTACAACCCTGTGACTTCTACACCTTTCCAGTATCCGCCTCCCAATCCGCTCCGCCACTTCTCTGCAACTATTAGGGGCTCTGTAAAAAACCTGCAACAAATTGATTGCTCCTTTCTTGTTCTGGACCTCAACCCAAACTGACTCTGTAGACATATCATTCTCGAACTGCCTTTCAGTAGCTGCTATACTAGCCCTGACTAGCAATGCCACTCCCCCGCCTCTTTTTCCACTGTCCCTATTTCTTTTAAAGCATCTAAATCCCAGAACATCCAACAACCATTCCTGTCCCTGACTTACCCAAGTTTCTGTAATGGCCACAACATCATACTTCCAAGTACTGACCCATGCTCTAAGTTCATCCGCCTTATTTCTGAAACTTCTAGCATTGAAGTATACACACCTCAAACCATCTCTGTGTCCACAATTACGCTCCATCGACCGCATTTCTTTATTAACAACCTCACTCCCTGTTGTGTCTGTTGGAAGGCTGAATACCTCATCCTCTGAATTATAAATCTGGTTCCCCACCCCCTGCCAATCTAGTTTAAACCATCCTGTATAGCTCGAGCAAACCTCCCTCCCAGGATATTTGTGCCCTTCCGGTTCAGGTGCAACCTGTCCTTACTGTACAGGTCCCACCTTCCCCAGAATGTGCTCCAATTATCCACATAGTGGAAGCCCTCCCTCCTACACCAGCCCTGTAGCCACGTGTTTAGCTGCACTCTCTCCCTATTTCTTACCTCATTATCACATGGCACTGGTAGTAATCCAGAGATAAGTGCCCTGTTTGTCCTGGACTTCAGCTTCCAACCTAACTCCCTGTACTTGTTTTTCACATTCTCAGTCCTTTTTCTACCTATGTCATTGGTACCGATGTGTACCATGACTGCTGGTTGCTCACCCTCCCCGTTAAGGATCTTGAAGACACGATACAAGACGTCACGGACCCTGGCACCTGGGAGGCAACATACCATCCGTTCATCTCGTTCACATCCACAGAACCTCCTGTCCGTGCCTCTTACTATTGAATCCCCCACTACAAATGCTCTCCTAGTCTCCCCCCTTCCCTTCTGGGCCACAGGGTCAGGCTCAGTGCCAGAGACCTGTCCGCTACGGCCTTCCCCGGTAGGTCGTCCTGCCCAACAGTATCCAAAATGGTATACTTATTATTGAGGGGAACGGCCACAGGGAATCCCTGCACTGTCTGCCTGTTCCCTTTCCCCTTCCTGACAGTCACCCAGCTACCTTTTTCCTGTACCTTGCGTGTGACCACCTCCCTATAACTCCTCTCTATCACCCCCTCAGCCTCCCGAATGATCCGGAGTTCATTCAGCTCCAGCTCCAGTTCCCTAACACAGTTTTTGAGGAGCTGGAGTTGGGTGTACTTCTCGCAGGTGAAGTCAGAGGGGACACCAGCAGTGACCCTTACCTCCCACATCCTGCAAGAGGAGCAAGCAACTGCCCTAGCTTCCTTTCCCTCTACTCTAGATTTCCAGAAGAATAAAAAACAGCCTTACCTTACCAACCCTCCACACAGTTTTTTTTTTGGTTAGAGGAGGAGGATGGGTGGGAGACACTACACGTGTAGTGTTTCGGGTTTAGCCAATGCCCAAATATATCAATTCCTTCCTGGCTTGCGTTGTCTCCACACACCCGCCGCTGAAAACAAGAAGGCCGCTGCTGCACGAAGGAAGTGTTTATACAGGAAAAAAAAGACAACCTTACCTTCCCTTCAGCACTCTGTCTTGTGCTGCTGCCACTGAAAACAAGAAGGAACAATGGCAGCAATACTCTACACATCCATAAAAACCAGCCATAGCAGCAAGTTGATCTTTCTTGACTTTAGTCTAAGATTCCATTACTACACTCAGAATCTGAGTGACTCCCTGTATTTCTATGTTATAGAAGTTGAGCTAGCAACTATCAGACATTACATTGTGATTCTAATGATGTTGACCTCACACAGATGATTTCCAACCTCTACACAAAACCCTATGCCAGGTTGTTGCCAGATTCCTAATGCTCCTCAACAGCGACAACAGGATTTTCAGCAGCTTTCCAATGTGCCAAGCATTTCTGGCTGTGTCACCATTAGCTTTCTTCTGTAACCCAACTATTGAACCCTAATTCTACAGCAGAACTCATGTAACTTCCTTCTTTTGGTGAAGTTGTACTTGGGCACTTGAATCCTGGTCTAGCTGCAGCACCCTTAGGCCTGGTGTCTCATCATGTCCAGATCTTACCTCTACACTATTTGCTAAATTGCAGCAGTATCAGATTCTGAGCTGGCTGTTGTCAGTGCAAGAGGTGTAAGATTGAGCAAAAATCCCCATCATCTAAAATACCAGACAAGACCCTGAACTTTTCTAATATCTAAAATAATGGACAAAAGCCTGAGTTCTGGCTGCAGCAAATACACACAGAGCCAGAATAACTTCATTCTGGAACTATCGTTCAACGTGGAATTCCAAAATACACCTCCACTCCAAGGGAACAATCAACCAGACCTAACACTCTAGACTGAAACTAATTTTTCCACTTCGGGCTATCTAACCCCGACATTTTGGAACCTGTACAAATACCAGACATTCAACTTCAATCAATATTCATTCACAGAGATATCAGGCATTCAACATCAATCGGAATCCATGTACACATATTCTTAACTATCAGGAAGCCAATTGACCTCAAAGGGAACACCAGAAACACAATGACAATATAGATTTGAGAGGAGATAACAGAACACACAGTCTATATAACTGCCAAGCCCAAACTCACCAGGCTTCTGCAGAAACAACTTCCCCACAAGCTCCAGCCCTAACAAGCAGCTTCACAAACAAGAACCACAGAGGCTGAACAGAGAAGCTCAATCGGGAAGACAAACCAAGAGCCTCATCACAACAAAGGACATCTGAGGGGGTGGGGATGCCAACCAAGTGCTATCTGAACAAGAGTTTCCAGACACGGGCATGTTCCGAGCCAAGAGAACTGACAACAAGAATGTCAGTAACCAGATGCACTTTAAGGCGAAACTTTCCTCAGCGGTGAGCTGAAACCCTCGAGACCCCAAATTATCCAACCTAGCTGGCAGGAAGGGGAATATGGGTAGTGACAGTGCAGGGACCCCAAGGGTAGGATGCCTGATTAAAGTGTCTGTGATTAAAACTGTTGTTTAGTTTCTAATAGTGGTTAACCTGTGTTTAATTTAATAGTGTATTTAGTTACTGTCCTCTGTATAGTTGATTGTGTCAATTTCACTGTTTATTACTTTTGCCTTTTTTTTGTATGTTACTCACCGTTTGTATTTAATAAACACAGAGATTCTTTTCTCCTGAAACACCTGACTACTGCCTTCTTCATTTCACATTCCTACCAGGGATCTGGGGGTGAGTCAAACAATCTAAAAAATCAGCAAATTACTGATTGCAAACCAAAACGCTAAAGAGATAAAAAACGTGTTTCAGTCTTGGTCATCTTCCAGCTCCTACTATTCCACCGTGTTACAGTTCTTGGAGAAAGGAGAAAGGCATGAGGGATGAGTTATGGTAAAGTATCCACTCTCGTCATTTGCAGCTTGTAAGTCAGAGAATGTGGCACGTGAGGGGAAATAGCTTGTAATAATTGGACTCAAATATGATGACACTTTCACCCTCATTATTTCAGATGCATTGCTGGTCACAATCGCAGTCATTGTTGCTCCTGTGTACCATTTTCTCCCATGTCTTGTCATGCATCAATGTTTATTTCAGGACAGAACCTGTCAGAGATATGGTGATGGTAATGTAATTGCTAATTATTGAATTGCTGCCCATGTGTGCAGGCTGCGAGCTGTGGATGTGATATTTTATCTTTTTCTAAATGTAGGAGGGTGTGGTGAAATACTTGAATGTTAGGTATGAACACTGGCTGATTGATTGGCTTAGTAGAGTGATAAGGGGAATGGTATATTGAATCTGTGTGAAAGCAGTCATGCAGATTATGGGTAGTTATTTCAGAGATAGTAGGAACTGCAGATGCTGGAGAATCTGAGATGACAAGGTGTAGAGCTGGACGAACACAGCAGGCCAAGCAGCATCAGAGTACAGGAAGGCTGACGTTTCGGGCCTAGGAGGAAAAAGGGCCTAGGCCCGAAACATCAGCCTTCCTGCTCCTCTGATGCTGCTTGGCCTGCTGCATGCAGATTATGGGTTGGGCATTTGCAGATACATGCACTGACTGTGACCACTCGTGAGATCATTGAACTATTTGTGACATGTATTTGCATACTTGGAGCTGGACTCATTTCTCCTCTGCTTTATGATGTGTTTGTGGTCTAATCCTCTTTAGGCTCCCAAAATAAAGTTGCTGGAGTGCATGGAACTTTCTGCAAGACTCCTTATTTATAGTTTGATCTGTATGCACAATGGCAAAATTTTCAAAAATGCCCAGACCTTGTAGAATGGTGAACAGGGGAATTTAATTGGATGAGAGGGAAAACATTCATTTTCAAACAGCAGGTTAAAGCTTTGCTATTGAGTTCGCAGAGCCTTTCAGGATGCTTCAGTTTCCTGACCGTAAAATTGTCAATCTGTTTTGTATTAATTAGCATGTCACGAATACCTACTAATACTCCAGCCACTGGAGTTATGATCACTGGCACAATCCTGTTAGGCAAAATCAAGAAACACACGTGTTCACAAATTCAATGGTATGAGGTATGTACCTGGCATGCTAGACTGCTTCTTCTAAACTCTCGAGTACAAACTTCTTCACTAACTTGGCTCCTTCATGAACAGACGACTTCTTTGCAGTAGCAAATGCTTGCAGTACAGGAACTGAAGTCTCTCCATATTCAAGAAACTCATGAGAATTGTCAGTTAAATTCTTATCTGGCAAATACAGATTGTTCTGTGATGCCATCCATCTGTGTCACCCCAGCAGCCTCTGCCCAGTCCATAAAAGCAGCTACGAACTCATATGCCAAAGTCAGGTCATCAGTGAGAACTTGGGCAGACTCTTCTACCCTCTCTCCAGTCTGCGGATGGTCTGACAGATGTTTCCCTGCTTTCCTATACACCTTCATCACCTCAGTGTCTCATTATCTATACTGACCTTAGCAAGTGCCTGTCCTCTAGCAGTCCTCTGAATGTCAGAGGGCTTGGCTGTTTCTTACACCTCAAGTTGCAGAAACGTACCAGTGCTGTGCTCACCAGAATGTGACCTCTAAACACATTATTCACTTGGTGCAGGGTGTGGTGGCTGGCCTCGATCCTCTGAGGGATCTTCACGTTCATTAAGACATATTTGACTGATGGCCAGTTTGTTGAAGGATTTCTGAATGGATGGCTGGACATTATCTAACCTGATCTTCAGCACAGGCACATTCCTCTTGCTGGTCTGCAACCTCCACTGCCCACCCCTCCAAGGTGATGAGGACTGTTACGTCAAGCATAATCCTTGTGGCTGTTTGTTTTGGGCCAATCATGTTTTGCTCCCAGAAAGAAATGTGCACCATGACTTAATCACATCATTCAGTTAACCTTCATTAATTACATCTATCTGTTTATTTTAAGATTGTTAGTGCACCAGAGGTTTGCTTTTCAGTTAGTCTTGAGTTAACTGATTTACAGTAATTGGCATACTATGAAAGGACAGAGGGAGGAGGAAAATCAATCTGTAGTCCCTGTCAGTAAAGTATGTTGAAATGGATTTCAGGTTTAGACATGATCAGAGATAGTAGGAACTGCAGATGCTGGAGAATCTGAGACAACAAGGTGCAGGCCTGGATGAACACAGCAGGCCAAGCAGCATCATAGGAGCAGAGAGGCTGACGTTTCGGGCCTAGACCCTTCATCAGAAAAGGGGGAGGGGAAGGGGGTTCCTTAGAAGAGGCTTCGCAGTGGGGTTAAAATTGAATCAGAGATAGTAGGAACTGCAGATGCTGGAGAATCCGAGACAACAAGGTGCAGGGCTGGATGAACACAGCAGGCCAAGCAGCATCATAGGAGCAGAGAGGCTGACGTTTCGGGCCTAGACCCTTCATCAGAAAAGGGGGAGGGGAAGGGGGTTTCCCATGATCAGATTCTGTTTGCTATTCTACCCAGACAAGCAACAAGCACAATCCAACCTCGTACAATAAGATTGGCAACTTGAATGAAGCCTGATTCGATAAAGTCTCAATGTCTTGAAGAACACTCCGCAGACCAATGTACCATGCAGCTCCCCTCATTCTTCTGTCTCAAAGCACCTCAACATATTGCCTATCTGAACTGCCAATAGAAACATTGACACTTATTGTTGTGCCACCATTCAATCATGACAACTAAAGCGCAGTTGTTCACGCTTTTACTTCTGAGTGTTATGAGGCCATGTTTTATGTTTATAAAAATAAGGGCTGAACCTTACACTTATTTGTTTAAATGTGAGTTGTGTCGCATTTTTTTGGAGGGTGTCTTGCCATGAGATCAATTGTCGCATCTTAACAAATTCGCCTCATTAACTTACTGCCCCACCACTGTGATGTCCCTCACATCCGCTTCTAACCCCATTTTACCAGGCATTGTTCTTGATATAACTCTGCACTTACCAGATATCTGCCAAAAGACCAGCACCCCTCCCACACCATCTTTAAGAGGCCTTTGTGCACATGGACCAGCATTAGCAATCCACAAATCTTTGCTGTTCACAGCACTTTGCTGGCATGGCTGACACTCCCTCATTGTATTGTTGTAACCCCATTCTTTCACTTTCATTCCTGTTTGACTATTAGATCAAGCAGTTTTGTTGTCCTTAGGTACACCCTGTCTAAACGTCATCTGTAGGTCTGTACAAGCTACTGTGTCCCATGTGCTCACTATAGACCAGTATCTTGTCATTGTGCAAAAGGGGAACATCACATACAGCCAGACAATCAGACAAGTCTTAACACAGGCTTTTATTTACACTCATCAAAAGTGAAAACAAAACCAATAAAGGCTGCAAGCTCACCTCCACAATATAAACTAAATGCTGGCATCATGGCCAACAACTATTTCGCATTCCATGATTGTCTGCTGTGTTCAGCTCTCAACGACTGGAACCAGGTGTCAATCAGGCCCTGCCAGGCTTGTAGCAACCAATGCAGCCGAGTTCTGCCATGGACAGGGAAAGCCTCCTGCTCCCCAGAAAACTTCTTCCATTCTCTTACTTCCTCAGCATCCAAAATAGCGCCTCATTGCCTGTGCTAATCATGCAAGGCACACCTTGTCAGCACAATGGGGCATACTCTGGCCAGATTATACTGGAGGAGCTCCCCTAGACTGATTGAATCAGTGAAATCATATTTTTAGCAGCTCTATACTCTACTGCACTATGACCCTAGTCAAAGCATGGGCAGCATTGTATCTCCACCAGGCGTCAATCAGGGGCGTGTGTAGCAGTGTTATCAGCCATGGTAGCAGTGAATAGCCTTTGTTCCCCCATTAGACAGTTTTATAAGGTAGCTGGAGCCTCAAGAGCATAAGTTTCACAAAAATTCAGTGTTTTAACCAAACACTTCTGGTCTAGAACTTTGACTAAGTTCTTTATACTGAGGTAAACTATTTTTTTAACAATTATACTTCCAGTTCCAGGCGAGAACCCTGCAGAACTGCCAAACTGAAGTGAAGGAAGTTCTTTCAAGATATGGGTGTTGCCCCTAAGCGAAAGAAGAAAATCTCAATTTCTTACCTTCTAAACTTCCAATCTAACACACAACTGTTTACTTTGTTTGCTCATAAAGCTCTCCCAGCATAAACAGAAGTCCACTACTGTCCAGGAAGTCTTTCTCTCGCACTGATTTTTAAAAGAAATCACCATGGCTACAGAAATGTTTACAAGTTAATAATTGCACCTGTTCTCAGACATACAGAAAACTGATATACCACTCCTTCAAATTAAAAAATCCAAGCTCAAAACTAAATAATATTAAAATATATATAAATTACACCCCTATATCACACAATTAAACACATCTTGTTTAAGACAACAGGATTTTCTTGGTTGGCCACTAAGTGATCTTGCTTTTCCGTACCAGACCAGTCAAGCCATTTTGACCCCAACCTATAAAGAATATGGTGACAACAAATCTACTTGATATACCTTTCACCAAAGTGACTATGGTAAGGATCCGTCACATAATAATACTGAGTAGTCATGTATACTTGTATGTGAGCTTTGCACATCATAAAAAGGGAGTAGGAGAGACTGAGGGCAGAAACTATCCAGCCCCTGAGTGGTAGATGCAATGGCAAGTCAGCCAGGCGAGATTAGAAAAATGAGCTTCTTGACATCAAGAAAAAGAAGTCCAATTTTCCATCCGATGTTTTACTGGTGATATGAGAATCTCATTAGTGAGTGGTGAGAAACCCACTTACATGCATTAGTATCTCATTAATCCCTAATCCAGCCTCACTTGTATACAGTTTACTATACCCCCACCAGGTAGACAGAAGCAAATAGCAATATCCTGGCAAGTAAGTCAGAGGTCATCTGGCAGCTTCAGTTTACCACTTGGACCTCTGGGTCTCCACCTTGGCCAGCCATCCCTAATATCTCAGGATACACTCCATGGGAGGGACTGACTGCATCCTTTATCCAGCAAGCACCAGCCTCAATGCATTATCATCATGGCACATCTCTGATTTACTTAGAATATAGTTCACCACTTCAATACAACATTTTGGAACTCACTGATACCTTTCACTGCAATCTTGCTGCTGGGTGACTTTTTGCACACTCACCTTGTACATTTGAGTAGGGTACATCTCAGGGTACATTTCAGGGCTCTTAGCTTACTCATTTTGCACTCATTGACTTTGGGCCAACTTGATGCTTCTATTTCCGACTTGCCTTGTCTTGTTGTGCATTGCTACATCATTCAGAACTTGCAGTTTCACATTATTTCTGTCTTCCCTTTTCTCTTTGTGCAGATGGAAAACTAGGCAATTTATCAACTTTGCCAGCAGTAAACATGTTGCAGTACAGCACCATGCTACAACAATGTCACACTTGCATCATGGGCAGCTGTTTTCAAGACAAACACATTGAATGTGCTTCCACAAAATATTTGTGTCTTAAAATCTAACAGCTGTATTCCACAGTCAAAAGGGTTCACCACAGTCAGTCAAGGGTATTGTCCGATCTCAGTTCAGGGGCTAAGGTAACTGTCATTCAGCTGCTTGGGGGGGGTTCAGGATCAGGGTTTCTGTTTCATTACAATCCAGGGAGTGGGTCATGGTCAATCCCGCAGTTCGTGTGCAACCAGTCTGAGACCAGTGGCTACTCGGTTGGTGGAGCTGCACAGAGATCAGTCACAGAGGGGTCTGGTCACTCATTATTTGGGGATATCCTACCAAGTCAGCCCAGGGTGTAGGTGATGGTCAACACTGGGAGTCTGTTCACCGAAAGTGAGAGAGATTAGCAGTGGTCATTTCAGTGGGCGACAATTTCAAGAAGCCAGTTGTGGAGATTGAAGGCAGCATGCTGGGATACAGGGGAACAATAATTGTGAAAGGGAAACTAAAAATGTAAGGACAGGAGACAGTAAAGCATGGAAAGCCATAAGTTACTGCTGGAGGTGGCTCATCAAAGGTGGTAGCGTTAACATAGGACAGTGCATCTGAACGGTTTGCATAAGTAAGCTGTAAACATGGGACCCAGGGTTAACATAGGGAGATGAAGACTTAAATGAAAGTGTTAGCCGGAAACATGTGGAGATGGAAAGGAAACTTAACATAGACCTGACGAAGCTACCAAACATGACTATTTGCATGAGAAATAGCAAAAGTGAAAGCGAAAGACAGAGCTAAGCGATCAAACAACCAATGAATCAGACCTAAGCTCTGCAGTCCTGTCACATCTAGTCGTGAATGGTGGAGTTCAATTAAACAACTCACCAGAGGAGGAGGCTCCACAAATATCCCTAATGGAAGATTGCACAATGTTCAGCAACATTCATGACTCCTCAGATATTGAAGCAATCCATGTTCAAATGCATCAAGACCTGGACAATATCCAGGCTTGGGCTGACAAGGGGCAAATAACATTTGCACCACAAAAATGCCAAGCAATGGCCATCTCCAATAAGAGTCAATCTAACCACCCCTTGACATTCAATGGTGTTACTAAAATTCAATCCCCCATTATCAACATCCTGAGGTTACCATTGACCAGAAACTCAACTGAACTCGTTACATACACACCATGGCTATAAGAGCAGGTCAGAGGCTAAGAATACTGTGGTGAGTAACTTGCCCAAAGCCTGCCACCATCTACAAGTCACAAGTTAGGAGTGTGACGGAATACTCCCCACTTGCCTGGATGGGTGCATTCCAACAACATTCAAGCAGCATAGCACTATTCAGCAGTCCAATTGATTGGCACCACATCCACAACCAGCCATTTCCTCCACCACCGATGCTCAGCAGCAGCAGTGTGTACTATCTACAAGATTCCCTGCAGAAATGGACTAATGATCCTTAGACAGCATTTTTCAAACTCATGATGACTTCCTTTGAAAAGGGGAAGGGTAGCAAATACCTGGGAACACAAAAACCTGCAAAATCCCCTCTAAGCTACTCACCATCTTGAATCGGAAATATATCGTTGTTCCTTCACCATCTGTTGGTTAAAATCCTGGAATTCCCTCCCTAAGAGCATTGTGGGTCAACTCACAGCACATGTACTGTATCAGTTCAAGAAGGTAGCTCACCTCCATCTTCTCAAGAGCAAATAGGAACAGGCAATATTTACTAGACAGCCAGCGACACACATCCCACAAGTGAATGAAAATATATTAAGAATCTTTTCAATGGAGCAAGTGAGAGGAGAGTTCCCTAGAAGGACAGGCAGAGCCGACAACCCACTCTGCAAAGTTCTACATGTGTACTCTTCTATCCTGATCTAAATTGCACAACAGAAATGAAAATGGGCTGCAACCACAGTTTTACTGGACAGAGTAAGTCTTTTTTTCCTACTCTGAGGAAGTGTACTCTGTTTGCCTGTGACGCCATTCAAGAGTCGATTGCATTTATCAGGCCTTTACTTAGTATAGGTTAAAGACATCTGTAATCATAGAATTCTGCACGTGAACCATATATAGTGACAAACTACGTGGGAAACAAATCATGGCCATAAGCAATCTTGACCATGTCACTGGTCATTATAAGTTGATCAGAGTCATCCCTGCAAAGCAGAAGTAGTCACACATGATGTTAAAAGTGCGGCCCATGATTCAGAAAGACAATTCAAGATGTCAGAATTGATTTCCTCTGTAAGTATTTGGAAACATTCTCCTATATGAAATTTTCCTTTCTAATGTATTGTGTGAGATAAGTGGTAGGTTACAAGGTTTCAGTAATCCTACCACACTAACAAACTGCTACTCTACTTTTGTGGCATGGTTTTTGTTGCATACATTGGAATAAATTCCACTGTGTCAAAGGGACATGGACCAGCATTCCATGGCCCTCTTTATCAGAGGCCACTATGTCCCACCATATCCAGGATTAGGTAAACGGCCATTTGTGAGAGATGTAAATGCTGACTGCTTATATTACACAGAAACTGTTTTGTTTTTAATATTCCACATACGCTTTCATTGAAATCGTTTTGGCCTTAATACAACGAAGGCACAGAGAGGTTGAAAAAGGAACCAAAGCATCAGTACATCCAAGATGAGCAGCAAACTCCAGTGGCTTTCACATGAAGAAATCACAACTGAAGATCCCCTCAGGATATGGAAGAGGTACAGGAGTCCGAAATCTAACAGATAAGTAAGGCCCAATGCCAACGAAGACAAAAAAAAAGTCTCAGGAAACCATCACAGAATTGCGTCACCCCCTGGAGTAGGACTTACAGAAGATACAGTGAGAGAGTAAGAGAGAGAAAGAGAGAGAGACAGAGACCCTGTATGCACTCCATTGCGAAGGAAAACCGGAAATGAGGTAATCCAGCTCAACAGACTCCAGAGTTTAAATAACAGGCGGGAAAACACAACAGCGCTTCATCAGAGGCTGTACTGATGATGTTACCCAGCAGGGTAATGAAACGTCTGTGGAACAACGAACCAGCTCGATGAGCCAATGAAACACAACATCCATAACCCGACTACAAATCTACTCTAAAACCTTAGAGAGCATTGGAAAAATTGGGACATCATCATTAAACTAAGAATAACTGTAATGAAGATTCATGATATCTTATTATTATTTGGAAAGCCATTCTAAGGTGAAAGAACAATGCATTAATTTAAGCTTGATTTTTTCTTATTGTGTGCATTAAGAAGGGGAAAACATAATTATAGTTTCATTCTTGAGTTTTGTGAGTGCTGTTATGTTACCAGAAGTTGTTTATTGTATTACTAACTAGGGTAGAAGTGAAAACAAACTGCTATTGCCTAACTACAGGAGTCTTGTATGACAAAAAGACAAACATCCAGGAGGCCAGCCAATGTGTGCATCTTCAGTCAGAGCAAAAAAGTACTGCTCATTTAGTAGTGTTCAAAAAGTTGGGGTCGGGTAAATGGCTTAAATGGCTTTGAAGAAAAATCCAGAAGATGAAAACTGCTGGTATCTGATAATATGGAAAACCTATATATTAGCTCTGAAATTGTTTAGAAGCCAGTAAGAAGAAAGCTCCAGAGACTAATTATAGCCATGCCAGCTGAACAAGGAATTTTAAAGTGGCGATAGGGTAACCCTTCCCTGAGGCTCGAGGGTCTGTAAAGTCATTGTTGAGGGTAAAAGGATCGAATCTTTATTTCTAACATCTGCAATAAGGCCACTTCAACCAGTTCTTGTATGGTGTGAAGTAATTCATGTTTGTTTTCTTCTTTTGTGTGCAATAACTTTGTTTAAAAGTACTTTGGTAGCCTTTTGAGAATATATTCAGTGACTGATCACCATGGAAAACAAAAAGGAAAATAAGACTTATGGTTTATGAAGCCAATCCATTTTGAGGTCTTAAATAGTTTTGACTGCCCCACCCAAGGAATCTTTGCATTGTTCCAAATCTACAGTTGCTTGCAATGAAGAAACAATGTCTTCTATGATTAATAATTTAAATTGCTAAAACAGCTAGTCTGGTTTCATTCCTGGTAAACCATTCAATGTCCTGATTGGGTGACTAATACCTTGTTCCAAACCAAAAGCTTTCCATAATCTTCAATAGCTTGGCACTGTGGTGATACTCAAGCTTACACTAAATGTTTGACTTAGCAGGGATGACAAAAGTCTTGACTATTTCATACTCTCTGGGCTTCCTTTGGTCAGAAATATTACCCTTTCCTTTCCTTCATTTGTCTGATTAATGGATGGAAAAAGAAAGAGGCTGTGAACAGACTAAGAATGAGCAGCTTTATTAAACTCTTACTCTCTTAATGGAATCCCCACAACACTGTTGCTCTACACCTTCCTCTCTCTCTGTTATAGGCCATTACATGTCCTCTCTCAGTCAAAATCCTAAAATTGAAGATACCACAAACTAATCATTCTACACTTGTTTCATTCAACAAAGCCTACAATGATACATGCTATATGCATCTACTCAACCTGCCCTTTTCTGTTACATTTGGTTTGCAGGTGTTTTTGCCTGGCCTAGTACTCGACTACGCAGTGCCACCCCAGTATCTGCTACATGGCTAAAAGAAACATTGATGGCTAACCAGGTAACAGGTCTTCAGTTTCTAAAAGAATAAATGATCAAGGGATGATTTGGAATCAGTGATGTCAGCATGGGGTGGAATGCAAACACCATCCATAGTTTTCTCTTCATAGCAACTGTGGAATGTGGGTGAAATGGAATTTGAAAAGGTGCAGATGATATACTGGGTCCAACAATGCCAGTTACTATGCTCTCAGTACTAGCTGTATCAATATTCCTCAGTACCAACTCCTTGAAGGAACTGATCCTGTAGAAGGACCACTGGTAAATCCTCAACTACTTTATTGACACATTATACTGCTAGACCTTTCCAGCGGGGGTAACCTAGATTTCTAATTGTCAGCTGGGACCTCTGCTGCCTCTATAAAATTTCTCCCACAATTCCCATGCCCACACTTTGGTCTTAACCAACCCATAGCCACTAAGGTATATATCTCTAAGATAGTAGGCCTACACCTTGTTATCTAAGGTATATATCTCTGCCAGGTTTAGGGAAACAGATAGATTATTGAGCCAGAGTAAAGAGAGCTGTCCTCTACAGACAGCTGCACCATGGTAAATGACCTCAGAAATGAACATGACCTAAAGCAAAATAATGTGTTGGAAATCTGACAAACAGATAAAATGCTAGAATTTACTCAGCAGGTATGCCAGCAAAAAGAGAAAGATAAATAGACAAAAGTTTAGGGGCAAAATCATATTGAGACATAGGGGGCCTCACCGGTTGGCTGAAGAGCTGCCAAGGAACCCAGGATGACTTTTCATCACAAGGCTCTCTCAGGCAGTGGCAAGGCCATCCGCAGGTCTTCTTCTCAGGTCCTCGGGGAAGAAATCATGCATGATAAAAGATAGGATTTATGGACACTTAGAGAGACAAAAATTGATTAGGAATAGTCAGCATGGATTTGTGCAAGGAAAATCATGTCTCTCACAAACTTGTTTGAGATTTTTGAGAAAGTTACCTAAAAGGTTGATGATGGCAGATAGTAGATGTTGTTTATTTGGATTTTAGTGAAGCCTTTGACAAGGTTCTGCATGGCAGACTAATTAGTAAAGTTAGATCTCGTGGGATTCAGGGTGAGCTTGCCAATTGGATCCATAATTGGCTTAATGGTCGGAGACAGAAAGCAATGGTGGAGGGTTGCTTTTCGGACTGGAGACCTGTGACCAGCGGTGTTTCACAGGGATGGTTCTGGGTCCTCTTTTGTTTGTCATTTATATAAATGATTTGGATGAGAATATAAAAGGCCTGGTTAGCAAGTTTGTGGATGACACCAAAACTGGTGACATTGTAAACAGTGAAGAAGGTTTTCTAAGATTACAAAGGGATCTTGATCAAATGGGTCAATCTACTGAAAAATGGCAGATGGAGTTCAATCTGGATAAATGTGAGGTATTGTATTTTGGTACAACAAACAAGGATAGGGCTTACACAATTAATGGTTGGACTTTGGGTAATGTTGTAGAACAGTGGGACCTAGGGACGCAGATACATAATTGTTTAAAGTTTGCATCACATATAGACAGGATGGTTAAAAAGGCATTTGGCACACTTGCCTTCATTTCTCAGTCCTTTGAGTATAGCAGTTGGTACGTTATGTTGAGGTTGTGTAGGACATTGGTGAGGCCTCTTCTGAAATACTGCATCCAGTTCTGGTTGCCCAGTTATAGGAAGGATATTATCAAGCTGGAGAGAGCTCAGAAGCAAGTTACCAGGATGTTGCTGGGTATGGAATGTTTGAGTTATAAAGAAAGGGCTGTATAGGGCATTGGACTGTTTTCACTGGAGGTTGAGAGGTGACCTGATAGAAGTTTATAAAATAATGAGAGGTATAGATAGAGTTGATGGTAGTTGTCTTTTCCCTAAGGTGGAGAATTTCAAGAGTAGGGGATACATTTTTAAGGTGAGAGGAGAGACATTTTAAAAAGACATAAGAGGCAATTTTTTTACACAGAGGGTGGTTCACATATGGAATGAACTTCCTGATGAAATGGTGGATGCTGGTACAATTACAACGTTTAAAAGGCATTTGAATGGGTATATGAAAAGGAAAGGTTTAGAGGGATATAGGTCAGGAGCAGGCAGGTGGGACTAGTTTAATTTGGGATTATGTTCGGCATCGACTGTTTGGACCGAACAGTCTGCTTCCATGCTGTTTGACTCTATGACTCTGTGGCTACAACTCTTCTGCTCATCAGTTCCACTGGGGAGGTGATCTGAAAGGCAGGAAGTGGAGTCCCAGAATTCAGAAGCAACACAGGCTACAGGCAAGTAGTATGATAGGGATAGATTTATGGAGTGGGAATCATGAGAATCATGAGAACAGCATGTAGAGGGGCTGGGCGCAGGGCGCAGGGCAGGGCAGAGCTGGGAAACTCATCAGGACCCCACAGTAAATTCCCTCATTAGACTCTAAATGATAACCATTGATTAAGGGACACCACCCTGGCCCCAGAAAGGTGACAAGTGCAATGCTCCCAGCTAATCAAGTCAAATCCCAGAATGAAACTTGGTTTGATTGCTTATAAGCTTCATTTTTCTTTTAGTTTAGGTCAGTAAATGATCATATTCTCAAAAGGTTGCCAATGTACTTTTAAAAAAAGAACAAAAAAGATTATTAAACAAAAGAAAGAACATGAACACTTAATCCTGTACAAAAAAAAGCTATTTTAAATGGTCTCATTGCAAATATCAGAAAAAAATGATTCAACCCTTTTACCCCCACAACAATCTGTCTGAACCTGTTGGTTCAGCTGGCATGCTGTATTCCATTCCTCCCCAACTGTTTTCTACTTTGACCCAATTTGAGGCTTGAAAATAGTTGCCTGCTCAGTGAAAACTGTGAAGTTGGGGGTCAGTCAGCGTGGGGTATCTGCATGTTGGAGTGGAAGTATACTTCCAACTCAGTCAGGGCTCCATGACAACCATGGCTGCCTGACCTCCCAACCACAACATTTCAGCTCACGATCTCACTTGTGATCCTGACTCCTGTGTCTGTGCATTCACATAATTCCATTCTCCTTAGTTAGTGTCTCTTCCTGGGACCCCTATACAGGCTGCTAACTCAGCTCACTTACGAGTGTCCTCAACAGCCTTGGGGACACTTTTCTTCTCTGACGTTCTCACAGTTCTTCTGCTTCTAGAGATTTCTTCTAAACAATCCAAGACTTTTCTAGCAGCCTTGGCAGCTTCAACTGCTAAAAACAGACCATCTCGTGTTAAGGCTTGTTGTCTTTTTCTTAGAACCATGGATATATTTTCAATAGTATGTATAAAACTCTGCTTGCACAGAATCTATAGCATTGTGAAGGCTACATTTCGGGAATTGCCCTTTACAGCAGTCACAAAAGTATGCCACATGTAGTACCATTTGCTGCAGTTTAATAAAATCAACCTCATGATAGCCAGGTCCAAAAGTTTTTGAGTTTCAAAAATTAGTAGTAATAATACATTTGTCTCACGATTTTCCAGTTCAAGTTGCTCTAAATTAAAAGATACATTTACATAGAAATGCTTAATAAAAACCCATTCTCTTCCATATCTGACTACCTTGCAATTTCTTTGAAGGAAAACATTTACTTCTTTTACTTACCCTGAACTGGTTATCAAGATTTAAGTTATTGAAGGAACCAATTGCTTCACTGCCCCAAGTTGATTGTTTTACAATAGACACTTTCTCTGGAATATCCTGAAAGTAAAAAAGAATAATAGATCCTCATATTATTTTAAGGAAATAATCTATAGTTCATACTTAGTAGTTGTAGGTATATTTATACCCCTTGTCATTAAGAAGTTCTAAAGCTTAGACAAATCCAGACGAAAGTATGTCCTAACAATTGTCATGTCCATGCCGCAAATATAAGATTTGTCTGGTCTATTTCTTTTAATGACGTATGACGAAATTGATAATCAGAAAAAAAGTTGCATTTAGAATTTGTAGGATTTTCTAATGAATAAAGTTGAAGAAAACAAACAAAAAGTGAATCAGTTGCTAACTAATAAACAAATGAAAAACCACATACACGGACGCAACTCCGCCCACCGCCAGTGCAACTTCGCCCACAGCCGACGCAACTCCGCCCACAGCCGACGTCGACGCAACTCCGCCCACAGCCTCCACAGCCAGCAGCTCCGGAGGAGACAGTAGCACCCAGCCCTGCTGAGTCTTCACCATCCCCCCAGACCTACCCCTTAGTGAGGACGAACGGTCAGTCCTCAGTAAAGGGCTCACCTTTGTCCCCCTCCACCCACACATCAACGAATACCGCTCACGCTTGGACATAGAGCAGTTTTACCACTGCCTCCGCCTCCACGCTTACTTCTTTAACCCTGAACCTAACCCTCCCTCTACTGACCCCTTCTCCCGCTTCCAACACACCCCCTCCTCCTGGACACCACCCCAAGGCCTCCTACCCTCCCTCGACCTCTTCATCTCCAACTGCCGTCGAGACATCAATCGCCTCAACCTCTCCACCCCTCTCACCCACTCCAACCTCTCCCCTGCAGAACGTGCAGCCCTCTGCTCCCTCCGCTCCAACCCTAACCTCACTATAAAACCCGCGGACAAGGGAGGCGCAGTTGTAGTATGGCGCACTGACCTCTATATCGCCGAGGCCAGACGCCAACTCTCCGACACCTCCTCCTACCGCCCCCTTGATCATGACCCCACCCCTGAGCACCAAACCATCATCTCCCAAACCATCCACAACCTCATCACCTCAGGTGACCTCCCACCCACAACCTCCAACCCCATCGTTCCCCAACCCCGCACCGCCCGCTTCTATCTCCTTCCCAAAATCCACAAACCTGAATGCCCCGGTCGACCCATTGTCTCCGCCTGCTCCTGCCCCACCGAATTGATCTCCAACTATCTAGACTCCATTTTCTCCCCCTTGGTCCAGGAGCTCCCTACCTATGTCCGTGACACCACCCACGCCCTCCACCTCCTCCAGAACTTCCAATTCCCCGGTCCCCAACACCTCATCTTTACCATGGACGTCCAGTCCCTCTACACCTGCATTCCCCATGCAGATGGCCTTAAGGCCCTCCGCTTCTTCCTGTCCCGCAGGCCCGACCAGTCCCCCTCCACTGATACCCTCATCCGCTTAGCCGAACTCGTCCTCACACTCAACAACTTCTCTTTCAATTCCTCCCACTTCCTACAGACAAAGGGGGTAGCCATGGGTACCCGCATGGGCCCAAGCTACGCCTGCCTCTTTGTAGGTTACGTGGAACAATCCCTCTTCCGTACCTACACCGGCCCTAAACCCCACCTCTTCCTCCGTTACATTGATGACTGTATCGGCGCCGCCTTGTGCTCCCACGAGGAGCTCGAACAGTTCATACACTTCATTAACACCTTCCACCCCAACCTTAAGTTTACCTGGACCATCTCTAACACCTCTCCCCTTCCTGGACCTCTCTGTCTCTATATCGGGCAACCACCTAGAAACCGATATTCATTTCAAGCCCACCGACTCCCGCAGCTACCTAGAATACTCCTCCTCCCACCCACCTTCCTGCAAAAATGCTATCCCCTATTCCCAATTGCTTCGCCTCCGCCGCATCTGCTCCCAGGATGAGGCATTCCACTCCCGTACATCTCAGTTGTCCTCGTTTTTCAAGGACTGTAACTTCCCCACCTCGGTGGTCGAGAACGCCCTGAGCCGTGTCTCCCACATCTCCCGCACCTCATCCCTCACACCCCGTCCACGCAATAAGAACCAAAAAAGAATCCCCCTCGTCCTCACGTACCACCCCACCAACCTCCGGATCCAACGCATCATCCTCCGACACTTCCGCCATCTGCAATCCGACCCCACCACCAAAGACATCTTTCCCTCCCCATCCTTATCTGCTTTCCGGAGGGACAACTCTCTCCGTGACTCCCTTGTCCGCTCCACACTCCCCTCCAGCTCCACCACACCCGGCACTTTTACCTGCAACCGCAGGAAGTGCTACACCTGCCCCCATACCTCCTCCCTCACCCCCATCCCAGGCCCCAAGAAGACTTTCCACATCAAGCAGATGTTCACCTGCACATCTGCCAATGTGGTATACTGCATCTGCTGTACCCGGTGTGGCTTCCTCTACATCGGGGAAACCAAGCGGAGGCTCGGGGACCACTTTGCAGAACACCTACGCTCGGTTCGCAATAAACAACTGCACCTCCCAGTCGCGAACCATTTCAACTCCCCCTCCCATTTCTCAAACGACATGTCCATCCTGGGCCTCCTGCAGTGCCACAACGATGCCACCCGAAGGTTGCAGGAACAGCAACTCCTATTCCGCTTGGGAACCCTGCAGCCCAATGGTATCAATGTGGATTTCACAAGTTTCAAAATCTCCCCTCCCCCTACCGCATCCCAAAACCAGTCCAGCTCATCCCTGCCTCCCTAACCTGTTCTTCCTCCCACCTATCCCCTCCTCCCACCTCAAGCCGCACCTCCATCTCCTACCGACCAACCTCATCCCGCCCCCTTGACCTGTCCGTCCTCCCTGGACTGACCTATCCCCTTCCTAACTCCCCACCTACACTCACCTTTACTGGATCCATCCCCGCCTCTTCGACCTGTTTGTTTCCTCTCCACCTATCCTCTCCTCTATCCATCTTCTATCCGCCTCCCACTGTCTCCCTATTTATTTCAGAACCCCCTTCCCCACCCCCTTTTCTGATGAAGGGTCTAGGCCCGAAACGTCAGCCTGTCTGCTCCTATGATGCTGCTTGGCCTGCTGTGTTCATCCAGCCCTGCACCTTGTTGTTACAGGATCACACCTTTTCTCTTTCACAAAAATTGTTTACTATCAAACATTTTAATAGGTCTTACCAATTCAGATGTTCATTCACAAAAGATTAAAATTTTAATAAGATTTTACCTACTTTCATTTCTATACAAGGCCTTTCTTGGTTGTACATTATCAGTGTTCCTTTGGAATTCTCAGGAGGTAAAATCTGAAAATGTTGCTGTGTCATAAATAAAATCAGACAAGAGCCAACTATAAAAAAATGCAAGGTAAAATAGAATTAGTCTTTGTCTAATAGCAAACTTTACATAAAATAATTATGCAAATATATGAGTTACTCATAAAAAACTAACTACTGCAAGAGGGCAATACATAGAATTAAATATCTTCCTAAAGAAGCATTTCTGTGTTTTTTTAATACTAAAAATTACTTAAACAGTATTTATTTTTTCAGTCATAATTATGGGTGTGTATTTTGAAGGTAGGCCATTGTCTGTGATGAGTCTGTGGCCTGCTGGTGTTGTTACTTGCCTTGTAATCTCGAGATACAAGTTAATACTCTGGGGAAGTGGGTTTAGAACCTGCCATGGCAGCTGTTAGAATGTAAATTCAAATAATAAATTCTGCAATTTAAAATTAGTCTGAGTGACGATGGTCATGAAATCATTGTTGATTCTTGTTGTAAGCACCCATCTAATTCATTACTTTCCTTTCGGGTTGGAAATCTGCAATCTTACCTGGTCTGGCCTACATGCAATTCCAGACTCACAACAATGTGAGTGTCTCTTAATTGCCATTTGAAGTACCTGTTAAGTTACTTAGTTGAAGCGAAATGAAGCAAACATGTCAGCAATACCTACATCTTGTTAAATAATAAAAAAAATGACCTTTGGTCCAACTCATCCATGCCAACCAGATATCCTAAATTAATTTAGTCCCATTTGCCAACATTTGGCCCATATGGCTCTAAACCCTTCCTATTCATATACCCATCCAGATGCCTTTTAAATGTTGTAATTGGACTAGCCTCCATCACTTTCTCTGACAGCTCATTTAATACATGCACCACCCTCTGTGTGATAAAGTTGCCTTTTAGGTCCCTTTTAAATCTTTCCCTTCTCACCTTAAACCGATCACCTCTAGCTTTGGACTCCCCCACCCCAGGGAAAAAACCTTGACTATTTACCTTATCCATGCCCCTCATGATTTTATAAACTTCCATAAGGTCACTCCTCAGCCTCCGTTGCTCCAGGGAAAACAGCCCCAATTTATTCATTATCTGCTGATACTTCTTCCTGAACTGTCTTACTTGGCTGTTTCGTCAGTGGTGGTTTGCTATTGCTTTCCACTCTCAAAGACAGGTTGAGGAGGGAGGTGTCAAGTCTACCTTAGCTGGAATGGGAATCAAGCCCATGTTGCTACACATCTCTCCAAATGAGCCAACCAACTTCCATTATTCTAACAACGTTGCTTAAAATACTGCAACTTCTAAGACAGATGTCAGGAAGCAATTGTTTGCAGTATCATTGATTACTGAAATAATTATCAGCAAATGTAATGCTGGTTTAGAAGGTGTCTCTAGAAGGATCACCCTTGTGAAATCCCAATGTGAACCTCGTCAAAATGCATGAGCGTAAATTTTGCAAATCCATTTTCTGGACATGGAGCCTTGGTCAATGAGAGTGTAGACCAAAGAATCAGTTTCAGAGATCAGCAAACTTTGCTAAAAATACCCAAAAAATTATAACCACAATATTTGAATGGATTTAAATTATATTAGAAAAAGTAAAGATTTTTCTTTTTCAGTCGAGTTTTAGAATAAATTGCTTAAAGTTACACGACTTTGTTTTTGTGTGGATAGTTGTATGTCGATGTGAGCTTATGCTTACTTACACAATATCAGCAATAATGCTCCAAAGAGAAGACCAATAGCAGATGCAGATAAGGCAGCTAGAGGTGGACTAGACGGAGGGCAGGTATTTCCATCTTGACAATTGCAAATCCATAGATGTAATGTGTTCTTTGTCACTACACCTTGTCTATCTCTAATTAGCAAGGGTATGGTATAGTTTCCAATAGGAATTTTCTTCATTCTTTCAAGTTTAATGGAATAACCTGCCAAAAAGTCACCAAACTGTATCAACGTATGTATAAGTTACGATAAATTCCTTGAATGTAACAAACTACTTATCATTACTAGTTGACAAAATCAATTTCTCACTAAGCTTCTGAAGTAAAAATTATGTACTGAACCATGTTAATAGATTTGGATTCACCACCTACCACTTTTTTGCTCTAATTTCCACTTTTCATTTATATTTTGTTCATTGTCTAGAAGTTCAAAGTGAAACGGGCCACCAAATGGAGCCATATCATCATCTTTTGCTGTCAGAGTGACGTGCTGAATACCTCCATCATCACACATTTCTTCATATGTAGAAATCAAATATGACCCACTGTCGTTAATATCAGTCAACACAATATTTAAAGAACCACTTCCTGTTTGAGGCGGTATCCCTAAAGAAAAGAAAAATATGTGAACAACAAATTGCTTTTGCAATAAGTGTGCAGCCAATAGTCGGTCACATTTTTGGCTCTTATTTTAACCAGTAAGAATATAGCACCATCAATTGAAATAACAGAAAACCATGAATGCTGGAGATGAAATATTGTGGCAGTATTCATCTAAATTTCCTCCTCATCCTTTTTAACGTTAGACACACTATCCTGAGAAATCTTTCCGTCTGGTCATGTTCAAATTCAGGGACAAATATACCAAGCAGGCATTTCTGACCAGAAGTATGCTAAGGAAATCAGTTTTCACATTTTTTTTATTCATGCTTAGGGCATGGGCACCATCGGCTAAACCAACATTTATTGTCTGTCCTTAGTGACTTGAGAGGACAGCAGTGAGCTGCCTTTTTGAACTACTACTGTCAACTTGGAGTAGGTTAACACTCAATGCCCTTAGGGATGGAGTTCCAGGATTTTATCCCAGCAATACTGAAGGAATGGGATATATTTCCAAGTCAAGATGGTGAGTGGCTTGGAGAGGAACTTGGAGGTGATGATTTTTTCACGCAACTGCTGCCATTGTCCTTCTAGACAAGTAACAGTCGTGAGTTTGGAAGGTGCTGTCTAAGGAGTCTTGGTGAAATTCTGTGTTGCATATTGCTGCTACTTTATGTTGGTGGTGAAGGGAGTGAATGTTTGTGGATGTAGTGCTAATCAGGCTAGCTGCTTTGCCTTGGATGATGTCAAGCTTTTGAGTGATTTTGAAGCTGTACTCATCCAGGCAAGTGGTCAGTATTCTATCACATTCCTGACTTATGCTTTGTAGATGGTGGACAGACTTTGGGAAGTCTGCAGCACATAGACTTCAGTGGTTCAAATAGACAGTTTACCACCACTTTTTTCAAAGGCATCAAGGGATAGGTATTAAATGCTGGCCCAGCCAGCATGCCCATGTCCCATGAATTAATTAAAAAGTGTCAGAAAATAAGTTACTCACTGCAAAGTTCCTACCTCCTGACCTGTTCTTGTAACCATAGCAATTTTATGGATTATGTTGTTCAGTTCTGGTGAATGGTGACGTCCAGAATGTTGATAGCAGGTGTTACAGTGATGTTTAATTCTCTGTTGTTAGATACAGTCACTGCTTAGCATGTATGAGGAACAGATGATACTTGCCACTTGTCATCTCAAACCTAGATAATGCCCAGGTCTTTCTGCATTTAAACACAGACTGCTTCGGTATTCAAGGAGTCACAAATGGTGCCGAACCTTCTGCAATCATCAATAAAATATCACAATTCTGACCTTATGACTGAGGGAAGGTCATTGATGAAGCATCCGAAGATTATTGAGCCAAGGCCATTACCCTGAGGAAATCCTGAAGAGATGTGTTGGAGCTGAGATGACAGATCTCCATCCACTACAACCATTTTCAATGCGCTAGGTATGACTCCAACCAGCAGAGAAGTTTCCCCCAATTCCTCTTGACTCCAGTTTTGTTCGGGCTTCTTAGTACCACACTCAGTCAAATGTAGTCTTGATTTCAATCTTACATGAATTGAATGAAATTGGTTGAAGAGTGGTACATATGATGTTGGAGACATGAGGTAGATGCCAAGATGGATTACTCACTTGGCACTTTTCACTGAATGTTGTTGCAAATGCTTTGGCCTTATCTTTAGCACTGATATTCTGGATTCCCCCATTGTTCCCTGGTGCTGTGAGGCAGCAATGCTAACCACTGAGCCACCCGAAATGGAGTAATGAATACAGAGTCATAGGCTTCACCTGACAAAGGAGCAGTGCTCAGAAAGCTTGTGATTTCAAAAAAACCTGTTGGACTATAACCTAGTGTCATGTGACTTCTGACCTTGCCCTTTCCAGTCCAACACCAGCACTTCCAAATCATAGAGTCATAGAGCCATACAGTATGGAAACAGACCTTTCGGTCCAACTCATCCATGCCAACCAGGTATCCTAAATTAATTTAGTCCCATTTGGTAGTATTTGGCCCATACCTTTCTAAAACCTTCCTATTCATATAACCATCCAGATGCCTTTTAAATGTTGTAATTTAACCAACCTCCACCACTTCCTTTGGTAGCTCATTCCATTCATGTACCACCCTCTGCATGAAAAAGTTTGGTCCCTTTAAATCTTTCTTTCCGTTCTTTCCTTTCCCACCTTAAACCTATGCCCTCTAATTTTGGACTCCCCTACCCTGGGGAAAAGACCTTGATTATTTAACTTATCCATGTCCCTCATAATTTTATAAACTTCTATAAGGTCACCCCTCAGCCTCCAACACTGCAGGGAAAATAGCCTCAGCCTATTCAGCCTCTCCCTATAGCACAAACACTCCAAACCTAGCAACATCCTTCTAAATCTTTTCTTAAGTTTCACAACATCCTTTCTATAGCAGGGAGATCAGAATTGAAGGCAGTATTTCAAAAGCAGCCTAATCAATGTCCTGTACAGTTGCAACATGACCTTCCACCTGCTATACTCAGTGCACTGACCAATGTAGGCAAGCATACTAAACGCCTTCCTCACTATCCTGTCAACCTGTGACTCCGCTTTCAAGGAACTACGAGCCTGCACTCCAAGGACTCTTTGTTCAGCAACACTCCCCAGGATTTTACCATTAAGTGCAATCAAACACACCAGCTCAGCGAGCAAGTCTGCAACCTCATCCATGACCCGAGCTACAAATCTTCTCAAAAACCTATATAGGTCCTACCCTGATTTGCCTTTTCAAAATGCAGCACCTTACATTTATCTAA
Organism: Rhincodon typus; assembly: GCF_021869965.1. Classification (NCBI taxonomy): domain Eukaryota; kingdom Metazoa; phylum Chordata; class Chondrichthyes; order Orectolobiformes; family Rhincodontidae; genus Rhincodon; species Rhincodon typus. The sequence continues at coordinate 36,139,915 of NC_063350.1, forward strand.
ATTAAACTCCATCTGCCACTCCTCAGCCCATTGGCCTATTTGGTCCAGATCCCATTGTACTCTGAGGTAACCTTCTTCACTGTCCACTACATCACCAATATTGGTGTCATCAGCAAATTTACTGACCATACCTTCTAGGTTCACATCCAAATCACTTATATAAATGACAAAAAGCAGTGGACCCTTCACTGGTCCTTGCAGTGAATATGAATTTTTTTTGTGTGTTTAAGTAGCCTAGGAAGTTAAATGTAGATATTGCCTTTTTTTAAAAAAATCAACAAAGGGTTTTTGTTTAATAATTAAATCATCAAAAGGCACCTAAAACTTTATTTTATTTCATCTCAACATGGGCCCTGAGGCCTGTCCATTGTGGATACTGTGTCAATGGCAAAGAATGTGTAAGGGCAAAGGGTGGCAGGTGTGGTGTATGGGTTAGCATGAGCTGACACAAAATTGGCATCATAAGGATGATGCAGGGTTGAATACAGTGGCTTAGATTAGCATGGAGGGTATGAGGGACCATGGGAAGAATCAGTGATCATGGAGAGTCAGTGTCTCATAAGGAGCCATGGCCTGGTATAAATGGGATACGCAGTGCATCAGAGCATAAGAGATTGTACAAGGTTAGAGCTAGAGGGCTGATTTTTGATTTGTATCTATGATGAAACGTCGCAGTTCTCAGAGGACCAGAGTTGTCTTTCTAAACAGTTGGCCCCTGCACTGGGGAGCCCTTGTGTGGACATTCAAATCCTTACAAGAGTTGACAGCCTGACTCCCACTAACATCTTACCCCTCAAAAAGAGTTTGACTAGCCAGGCCGCTCTCCCCAAGTCAGGTTTTCAGAGACAGGAATTTTCCAGTACTAAAAATTCTGCTTTGGTGTCAATTTCCCATTACAACATAATTGTTTTCCCTCTCTTTTATTACTTTCATACTTGGCAGTCTGTCCATTACAGGCCTTAAACTCTTTGCTTCTATGTCCATAGCTATAACGTAAATATCTACATATCCCATTTACCCTTTATTGGAGATTCAATATTCTGCAAAAAAAAAAGGAAATATTTTTTGGACCCCAACTTTAGGGCCAAATGTTATCCTGAACCCATACATGCTGTGAGCAAGACTGGCAGAACAATATTCCCAAAGGTAAATCCTTAATTATCCGCTTTGTTGTTAATATCCTATGATGGGTGAATTTATAATACTACAGGCCCAATCAGAGAGCTGGCAGCTCTAGATCCTTGGCAGCCTCACCAGGAGAACATGTAAAGATCTAATTTCAGAGGGATCAAGCTGCTAGTCTCCTCAGATCATTGGGAATTCCTTCTTGCAGAAGTGTTAGGACTCTAGATGTGGCCTTGCCTGACACTGGTTCCCAGCTGGGGACGTGGAGCCTCTGGCTTCATTGAATGCCCAGCTTGCTGCAGGAATGCTGCTTTCACAATGCTGGTAGCTTCCCAATGTGACAGAGGCCCACTCCACCACTACCAACCTGATAGAAATGATACATTACCTCAAATTCTGCTTGACGTACATAATTAGGCATCACAGTCACATACACCAAGCAACCAATACTTCTCAGGTGACAGGATTGTGTTGGAAAGCCAAACCATTAACGCTCACTTCTAATTTTCTTTTTCCCTCATCTGCAAGTTTGTCGGAATGGAGCTGGAAAAAACTCAGCCCAGTGTCACTGTTAAAGTTTCATCTTTCCAGTATTAGATGACACTACCCAATTTCCAAAAACTGAAGGACTTTTATATTCATGCTACAGCGTCACTAATATATAACTGTTAGACTGGAACTACCTAACAATCCCAACAAGAGTGATGATAGGACTGTTGTCAACTTTGGCTCAGTTGGTTGCAATACTATACCTCGTAAAAAAAACTGCAACTTGTATCCTCTTTATGCATTTCAAGGTGATCATTTATGCAATCCAAGTAGCTCAGCATTCAGGAAATCTTCCAAATGGTCCAGGCCCTCTCACTCTGTTGTCTCTTTTCAATTGAGTTTGCAATGAATTTGGTAGCTCCATCACTTTTTAATATACATAATGTGTACCTGCACATCAATGACTGATTGATTCAGCAAGTGTTCCTAGTCTTGACTTGGGGGGGATGTAGTGGAAAGTGAAGTGTAATAATGGCTACCTTCACTGCACTGGGCAGAGATTTTTCTGCAGTGAAATCTATCCATAGGTCAGAAAATGTATTTATCCTGTTGAAATATAGAGGTTTCTCCAGATGCACTCAGGAATTTATTCCTTGGTATGCAATCTCTGGACAAGAGTGAATGGAATGTCAGTGACAAGTTTCTCAGGTATAATCCCACTGCTTGTCTACTCCCACTGTAGAAATGTTATTTTCTACATCTAAAACTAGAATCCACAAATAAATTCCCATGATTCTCTATGCTGGCATAAAATGAGAAATATACATCTTGACTCCAAGTGTCAAACACAATAGAAAGGGAGAAAAAAGAATTGCCATTGCAAGAAGTCAAATCTGAACAGTAAAAATGCTATTATCTAATGGCAGATCTAACAACAAAGAAAATATCCCACTGTTATGGACTAAACCAAATCCCTCAAAATATTCATAAGATAGTCTGCACCCTAACTTTTTCTTATTTTAAGGGTAAATACAAAGTATTGCATTCCAGATGCAATTTGATTGGTCAAACTATCAGATTTAAAGCCAAGCGCATTTATTCATCCACAATACTTAAAATAATAAAAAAAGAAGGATTTGGAATAATTTAACTCTATTGGAAAACCTAACAGAATAATAGATACTGTAAATATTACTAATTAACTTCTCCAAAATAGTAACATTCCATAAACACATGCTTGGCAAAGGGCAAATTCAGAAAACAGATTGTCTCACATGCAACTCCTACAACAGGCAAAGAACACCCCAGCTTTGGCTGTAACTGAGAGAGGGAAAAGATAGCTTTCACTTCTTCCAGAGCCCAACAGCAACTGCTGAAAGCTAAATTAAAAACTCTGGTTCTGTGGAAGCTCAACAACACCCATTTAGGCTGCTTCTATTGTAGCAACTTAAAACAAAACCCCAAGGCCTCACAAGCTGTTTACATTCTTACAGGCTGCTCATAACCTTTCGTTCAATCTCTCTTTTTAAAAAAAGGACAGGACAAAATAACCTCTTAAAGCCACAGCATTGTCACACCACATTTCAGCCTACAGTTAATAAACTCCAAACTTCAAGGTGAAATTCCTGAAGCAGAAATGGGGAAGCTAAAAGTGTATTGATCTGAGAAGAAATATGAATTTTAGCTGAGATAAAATTGCATGAACTTACTTCAAATCAGGCAAGGCCTCATAAAAATTAACAATAGCCAATTCATAAAATTTACCTGTTGAAATTGCCAACCATTCTGCAGTAACTGAGATCCCAGAGAGCAACAAAATATAATGTGAAATAATGTCACACTGGCAGAGTTAGAACTACTCTTAAGGATAACTTATGTTGGTGAGATAATAAAACTATGAGAATAGAAAAATGACCTGATCCTTATTGCTGATATCTCACTCAACGATGACCATGACACACCCAATCAAGTGAACTAATAGAATTGAAAGATGCAAAACAGTTTTAAATATTGTTGCAGGATCATTTGGTAATTACAGACTTACCGTCATCAATGGCATGAACAATAACTTTATAAATGCTTTCTTTCACATAAGGAGATTCACGATCTAATTCATGGACTGTTGTCACAACACCTGTTTCCTCGTTTACTGTAACAAAACCTTCTGGATCATATGCCTTGACAAACCTGTTAGACAAAAGTTGTTAACAAAATAAGTTCTTCAATGCTGCAACCTTAAAATGCAATGATCATCAGACATGATTTCCATGACTATAAAGAAGAATGAAATATTCTTTCTCCTGCAGTGAAATCTTATGTTATTCCTAATAAATTTACTGTGCAATTATTCATGGAAAATTGGAAGATGTAATAACAGTTTTGGGAAGCTATCTGAAAGACCATGAACTGAAGGACCAGCACATTTGTTTTGATTACTTTTTCAGAATTTTCAGCCAATTGAGTTAAGTGGTAAAGGGCAATCTGTGTTCCAAGTGTTTCAAAATTGCAGGCAATCATGGAATGTGAATAGAATTAAATTTCTGACTGGTTGCTGAGGCGTTTTCAGCAATTAAGAGATTTTGTCTACCATTAGACAATCACAGTATTTTGTCCCAAGGACATTTGGCACGCTATATAGATTTGCACTAATTTCATACATATTAGAATTTCAGAATTCAAATACAGTACCTAAATAGAAATATTTTCACATAAAATCTCCACGCATTTGCAGTACAGAAACAGGCTACTTGACCCAATATATCCATGTCTATGATGTATATAAATCTCCCCCCCCATTCTTCTCCATATAATCCCATCAATGCATCCTTGCTATTTATATTATGTACATGTGTTTATCTACCTTCTGCTTGGAATAATCTTTACTATTCATCACAACTATTCCAGTGGTAATGGGTTCAACAGTCTATCTACTCCGTGTAAAGAAGTTTCTCCTGAATGTTTAAGTGGATTTTTCAGTCACTGTGTCATGTTTAAGGTCTTTAGTTCTGGTTCTGCTTTCAAGTGGATGCTTCAAGGTGAATTAATCTCTAGATGTCAGAAACTCAACATCAGAGCCATTGTAGTTTCTGAACTTTCTGACACACAAAGGCAAGTGCCATGGCTCTTGAAAGCCCACAGGGAATGTAGAACTAACAAACCAACTATAATGCTCACACACTTGGTGTTCTGTGCAAGTTTAACACGAGTTCTTGACTTTTGAATTCTATCCCTCCTAATATGGATCCCAGTGCTTTGTTTATTGTTTTAGTGGCCTATTTAAAATATCGCTGCTTTTAGTGATTAATAGATGTGCATCCCCAGGTCAAACTTAATTAGACACTTCCAAGAAGTTTTTGGTCTCCTTATTCTTCTTACCAAACTGTGCCTCCACACATTCAGTAATATTGAAATTCATTTAGTAATTATGTGCCCATTTTGCAAGTTTGCATTTATTGTATTTTAATTTTTTTTTTCTGCAATCCTCCTTTGCATCAACTACACCACCCAGCGTGGGTGAAATTGAATTTTAAAGCAAATAAAATAAAATAGTAAGTTGAGGAACTAGTGAACAGACCCACGGTAATTACAGTTCAAAGGGTAACCTGCACATATTCTTTCGGGTTAGAGTCAGAAATGTGAAAACTCAGAGTGGATGTTCCATCATTAAGCTTTGGTAGGGACGGCAGTTTAAAATTATTTAAATAAGGAACGTGGATTATTCCAGAAAGCTAATAAACTAAAAGCACATTTGTAAACAAAGGAGTATCTTGGCAAAACGAGGCAGAGTGGAAAGAGTGCAGTTCATTCCATCAGAAATATGAATTTTTAATATGGGTCTCAGAATGGAAGTTGTTTTTAAATGGTAAAATATAATTGATTTACATTTCTGTTTGGGATTATACCAAGTGTGCCAAATACCTATGGTAATAGGGTGTACAGGGGAGGTGCCTCATGTTGCTTTTCTTTCTGAGAGTAAGCAAACAGCTTGAGGAAGGTGGGGACAGAGATTTGCTGAAAGATGTAAAGTAGCTGTTGAACCATTGGCTGCAAAACAGCCCCTGCACAGACTTGGAGAATACAGTCTGTATTTGGTCCAACACCAAGACGAGGAGTGTCAATGCCATTAGGAAGCAGAGGCATTCCTAATTTGTGAATCACTGAACAAAATTGTTGTGAGGTTCAGGATAGAGATAGGAAGTCCAAATTCATATGGTTTTGAAGGAAAGTTGGAAGGTCATTAACGCACATTAATAGGAAGTTCCCAGGAAATTTCACATCTTAAATAATGATTGGAATATTAAAAAGAATTCAAAATGAATTCTAGAGAGCTGTGGCATGCTTTGTTTCATCCCAAAAGATCTCATATTTCAAAACCTTGACAAATGACAATTTCAAGTTACTAGTACATGATATTTTAAATACATGAAAATATGTTTTTAATTAAAAATATGCAATATTGGAAGTAATTTCTTTCAGTTAATCATTGGGTGTTTGAATTTCTCTTTTAATATTAAAAGTCATCATAATTAAATTTCTTCCTTCATTTCTTTTCCACTATTATGTAGTTGTTGTATAAATTGTATCCACCTATTAGTGTGATTGTTCATGGTGTCTCATATTAGAATACATAGGGAATCTGTTTCTACCCTTCTATTATTATGTCCTACCTTCCTACCACCATTATGCCATCTCTAAATAGCTCAGTTGTCCCAAACCCCTTTCAATACACTTCCATCCACATTTCTCCCTTTCAATTTCTTTCCACCCAATGATAGAACCTGCAATATTTAGTTACCAGTCCTTTCTTAATATAGACATGTCTTGACTATTCTTAAAAATTAGAAATAGATTTGCACGTCAAATTATTGACACAATTCCTTTATTTTATTCTGAACGTTGTGGACATTTTAAATGCAGTTTAGTTTTTCTTCAGTAGTTGTTTGGTGTCCTTTATACTTAAGTAATTTTTAATACTTACATTTTCAAACACTATTTGTTCCCTGGCTATTTATATTACCCTTATTCCTTATCTTGATCATAAAATTATACAGTACAGAAGAGGCCCTTCAGCCCATTGAGTCTCCACTGACACAAGAGAAACACCAGACCTTCAACATAACCCAATTTACAAGCGCTTGGTCATATCCTTGAATGTTATGACATGCCAAGTGCTCACTCAGGTACTTTTTAAAGGAAGTGAAGCAATTTGTGTCTACCACCTTCCCAAGCAGCTCATTCCAGACCAGTTGAGTTTTTCCTCACATACCCTGAACCTTCTATCCCTCACCTTGAACCTGTGTCCTCTTGTGATTGACTAAGGGGAACAGCTGCTCCTTATCCTCTCTCCATGTTCCTTATAATCTTGTACACCTCAAATCAGATCACCCCTCAGTCTTCTCTGTGCCAATGAAAGTAACCCAAGCCATCTAACTTATCCTTATAACTTAAATTTTCCATTCCAGGCAGCACCTTGGTGAATCACCTCTGCACTCTCTCCAGTGCAATCACATCCTTCCTGTAACGTGGCAACCGGAACTGCACACAGGTCTCTATCTGTTGTGTCAGCAAAGTGCTATACAACTTCAACATGACTTCAGACATAGTAAGAACTGCTGATGCTGGAGTCAGAGATAACACAGTGTGGAGCTGGAGGAACACAGCAGACCCTTCCCAACCCAAAACGTCAACTTTCCTACTCCTCTGATGCTGCCTGGCCTGCTGTGTTCCTCCAGTTCCACACTGTGATATTTCCAACATGACTTCCCTGCTTTTGTAATCTCTGCCTCAATTGATAAAGCAAATGTCCCATATGCCTTTTTCACCATCCTACTAACATTGCCCTTCCATCTTCAGAGATCTGTGGACAAACAATCCAAAGTCACTTTGTTCGAAAGAACTGCCTATGACTTGCTATTCATTGAAAACTTCCGTGTCAAATCATTCCTTCCAAAGTATATCACCTCAAACTTTTCAGGGTAAAATTCCATCTGCCACTTATCTGCCCATTTGACCATCCCATTTATATGATCTTGTAGTCCACAAACTACTAATCCAATCCCCACACAGTCATCTATGTCATTATATAAATAACAATAAATAGGGAACCCACACTGATCCCTGTGGTATGCCACTGGGTACTGACTTCCAGTGAGTAAAGCAGTCTTCTGGCATCACCCTCTGTCTCCTATACCTGAGTCAATTTTGAATCCACTTTATTAAATTACCCAGTATCCCATGTGCATTGCACCCTTGATAGGTCTCTTATGTGGGACCTTATCAAGGGCTTTGCTGAAATCCATATTATCGACAGCAACTTCATGACCTTCATCTACACACCTGTTCACCACCTAAAAAAAAATCAGTCAAATTCAATCAAATTTGATGAAGCCACGCTATCTCTGATAAATCCTTGCCTCTGCAAGTAAAAACAGACGATCTCTTTCAGAATTTTCTCTAATAGTTTCGTACCACTGATGTGAGACTCACTGGTCTGGAGTTCTCTGGCTTATCTCTACAACCCTTCTTAAATATCAGAAACACATTAGCTGTTCTCCAGTCGTCTAGCACTTCCCTTGTGGTCAGAGAAGAATTAAAATTTTGGGTCATTTCCCCTGCAATCTCCTCTCTTGCCTCTTAAAGCAGCCTAGGATACGATTCATCCAAAACTGGAGATTTGTCTGCTTTTAAGCTTGCAGCACTTGCAATACCTTGTCCGTCCCAGTGTCAATTTGATCAACCACCTTGCAGTCTTTCCTTTTGGGTTCTATACATTCATCCTCATTCTCTTGGGTAAAGATGGATGTGAGGCATATTGATCTGATTACTCATCACCAACTCATACTATCTTCAACCTTGGGCTACTTTCTCCAGATCTCTCCTGTGTCTTATTAGTTTAAAATGTTATCTGAAATGTTAGCTAACTAGACACTAATTACATAGTACCCAAGTTCCACACATCGATAGTTAATGGTACGCAACCCACACATCCCCAGACAAAAGGCTCTAGCTTGGGCACGGCAATCATGATTGTGGTGCCAGTGGAGGCCTGTAACCAAGACCCCAGAGCCCATTACAGAAACCCATGAGCCCATTTCAGAGACCCCAGCTGATGTCAAGCAGCAAATGGAGAAAAAGCAAAGGAGGAATAAGGAGGAGAGAGAAAATGAACTCAATTACAGTAAAACCTTACATTATATTCAGTATTTCAAGATGGTGTTGGAGCATGGCTATACTGTGTATAACATATGAAAAAAATTTTCACTGTATTTTTATATACATGGACAATAAATTTAAATGTAAATCAAAAAAAATCTAAAGCATAGCCATTCAGTTTAGAATAATAGTGTTAGCTACAACTTATTCTACCCAAGAGGAGAGAACTCTGTTTATTCATCAATAAATATTGGCTGTGTTATAAAATAAAAATTGATCTTATAGATTTTTAAATCCTAGCTCCAATCTGGAAACAGGTTATTCTCTATGGAAATGCTCTATGAAATTTAGATGATTACTTTCTGTACTTGTTCACTCTTCCTTCTCGTATATTTTTTGTTCATTTACAGGGCGAGGGCATCGCTAGCCAGGCAGCATTTATTGCCCATCCCCAGAGGGCAGTTAAGAGTTAACCACATTGCTGTGGTTCTGGAGTCACTTGTAGGCCAGACCAGGTAAGGATGGCAATTTCCTTCCCTAAAGGACATCAGTGAACCAGATGGGTTTTTCCAACAATCGACAATGGATTCACAGTCGTCATCGGATTCTCAATTCTAGATATTTATTGAATTCAAATTCCACTATCTGTCATATGCTTCTTGTTATAATCATTAATACAAATTTTAAACCGAAAATGCCAGTGAAACTATACACTGATTTTTTAAAAATATAAATTACATACTAACGTGAATTGGTAGCATAGAACAGAAGTATTGTTGACAAGAGAAGTTATGTGGATCTTGCAGCTGCTCCTGGGATCGCGGGCTTAGTTAAAGATTTATTATAGTGTTATTACAGTTATTATATTTCACCAACATAAGATTTTTATTCATTTTGTTTTCATTTGGATAAGTACATGAATAGGAAACGTTTGGAGGGACATGGGCCAGGAACAGGCAGATGGGACTAATTTAGTTTGGAATAAAGTTCGGCATGGACTGGTTGGATGGAAGGGTCTATTTCCATGCCATATGACTCTACAACTCTATGTCAAAGCTTTTTGTATTACACTCTTCAGGACAATTCACAAAAATATCAAATATAGGAGAAAATAAACATTAATACTGCATAAAAGGGGTATGTTGAATGGTTGCCCATTGAACTCTGCTTGGTAAAGGTGTCGCCATAGAGAATTCACCAATTAATGATGATTGTTTTACTAAAGCAATGTAAGAGAGTAATTTTTTGTGATCTACTTTGATGTGTAGAAGAAATCGTGGGCCCTGTAGAGTTAGGGCAAAGTTTGACTACCTGTATAATCAGGCTTCCATAGAATATTTTCAGCAGTATGAATACAGCAGGTAGCTCACAGATTTGGAGGTAGTTTGGGGCAAATGCAAGTGTTGCATTTTTGTTTCTGCATTGTTATGAAACCTCTATTTACATTTATAATTTTAAGACAGACGTAGAAAGATTCTTGATACCAAGGGGATCAAAAATTACTTACATAATCAAATGAATTATGATACCGTGAATTTTGAAATCATGAATTACATAATCAAAGCTTTGTTAGCATTCTGTCAATACAATTTCATCTCTCCTCCCTTATCGATGTAGGGTACATTAAAAGACACAATGCTGAGCTGATCATATCTACCACTAAAACATTAAGTACATGTTACCATGACCAGCATGGTAGCATGGGAAAACTATACAAGCAAAGAAACTTAGGATCTGATTTTACTCTCCTGAGCAAGACTAAGCAAATTTAAGTTGTAAGTGGAGTCAGACAGTTTGTCAAGCCAAAGCAACACAAGCTTCTCCAAATTCACCAACAAGGAATGGTAAATGAAGTATTGGTGCAGAATCTTAGAGGCTTACAGTAATACAAAGGTGAATAAAGTTTGGGGAGAGGGGATATTCTGCTGCTGTAGAAAGATGTCTTATGGCAACTTGCCTCAAGATCATTCAGGGTCTGGACAGAATGGATAGGAAAACCATTCCCATTGACAGGCAGGAGAATTCAGAATCGGAGGGCACTGAATTCAAATGATTGCCAAAAAGAAGCAATGGCAAAATGAAGAAAATTGTTTATACAGAGCATTAGGATGTGGAATGCACTGCCTTAGCATATGATGAATGTAGATCTAGTCATTCATTATAACAGAAAATTGGATTAAAATCATTTATAGGGATAGATTGAAAAGTGGACGAGTGGGATTTGGTGCGTTGTTCTTGCAGAAAGGCAGAACAGATACATTTTTTCTATGATTCTATGGATTCCATGAGTTTTTGAACTTTGAAAATATTGAGTTGCCTGTCAGAGCTTTCAAAATACATTGAATGGTATGGTGGAGATTACAACATACTTGTGCAGGAATTTCTTGCAAGTCCTGGACTCTACTTGAACATGCAGAAGAACAAATAGATAGGAGCTATATTTGGTCTGGTGTGCTCAGAAAGTCTACTTTGCTGAAGATCAGTGAAATATTGAACTGTAGCAGACAATCAAAAGCAGTTGTGTAATGTAAATGGGAAAATATGTCAGCTGTCACGGTGGAAGATCTCTGTACCTCAGAGATCTCCTCAGAATGGTTAAAGATTATGGGCCTCAGGAAGTGAAGGCCTAGGGTGTGCATAAATTCAAAATAGCTAATCTAAGTCATGCAGAACCACAATTTGAACAATTTTTTTTGTGTTAAAAATATTCCTGACCTCTGCCTCTATCGTGACCACATGTATCATTCCCTATTTTGTGGTAGGATATAGACATTTGGCCAGAGATATGCACATATTTCTTGCCCCATCATATTGCAGTCTGGTGAAGTAATTTAGCACTCAAAATGCAAATGTTGTGCAGCCAACTACAAATGTACAAATTAGCAATGGGAGAACATCCTACTCCACCATTCAATAAGATCGTAGTTTATCTGATTACTCCACATTCCTACATACCCCATTAACCTTTAACCACCTTGCTTATCAAGAATCTATCTTACTTCAAAAATATTCAAAAATTTTGTTTCCATTGTCTTTTGAAGAACTGAGTTCCAAAGATAGAAAAAATAATTCTCTTTATCTCTGTCTTCATTGGATAATGCCCCTACTTTTAAACAGAGACCCCTAGTTCTTGATTTTCCCACAAGAAGAAATATCTTTTCCATATTCACCCAGTCAAAACATCGCATTGCCTCTTACTCTTCTAAACTCCAGCAATACATATCTACTCTATCCAACATTTCTTCATAAGACAATCTGACATTATAGGTATTAGCCTAGTAAACCTTCTCTGCACAGCTTCCAATTTACTTACATCCTTCCTTAAATAGGGGACCAATGCCGTACACTGTGCTCCATGAGTGGTCTCACCAGTGTCTTGTATTACTGAAGCAAACTGTCCCTATATTTCTATGGGAATACTTTTTTTTTGTGTATGATTACCAATAGGAAATATTACAGCAGTATGTATTTTGTTCACTGATCTGTGGTACATTAATTTATGTTTAAAAATATGCAGTCCAGGAACTTGGATTCTGTATATTTCTGATTCAGAGTAGAAAAATTTGTAGCTGTGGTAGTTTTAACAAGGAAAGAATGAAATAAGACAGAGATAAAATACTTAAAAGGTAATGAGGCAAAATATTTATTTCTCAAACATTAACTTGGCCATATTGTGTGGCATAGATTTAGTCCCTTCTTACCTGATTTTATTTAAGTTGTATTTATCAGGATCAGTAGCATTAAATTTCACCAATATGACATTTGCCTTTTGACCTTCTAAAAGATGAACAGTTACTTCTGAAGGGTCAATCACAGGTGCATCATTTGTATCACGAACATTGATAACAACATATGCACTGTCCAGTGCCTCAGCTTTCTGTTCGTCAGTCATTTCTTTACAAGTAGAAAATGGTTCTTCATTTTCAACAAGGATTTTCAGCTGTCTCTTTGAACCCCCTTCATAATTCAAATGCTGTAAATATAAGATAACAAATTCCCTAAACAATATCTGTTCAAGTAAATCAAAGACATCCGCACACTGAGGATTTTGAATGTGGCAACTAATGTGAATATTAGGCGTTACATGATTGCTCAGATTTCTTGCTGTGGCAGCAGTGTACATGTTCAGCCAACCAGTTAAATTGAAATGTTGGGTGATAGTCTTGTTCTTCCTACGGCAAATATTATTTCAAATTGTAGAGCACCAGGTTTCATACTGAATCTAGCATAATTAACCATTTCAAATGAAGTTTATAATCATAGAACCATAGACTAGTTAAAGCATAGAAGGCTTTTATAGTCTCGGTCTCTAAATTTACCAGCTAGCTTAAGTGCAGTTTCTTCTAATTTTGAAACCTCAAGTAGAGGCATGAAGAAACCGAGTACATACATAATGCATAAACCTTTCAACAGGCAGTCAGTTCAATTAATTTCAATTGCATAAGACTTTACCTTATTTACTTGCTCACAGGATATAGGGATCACTGTTTAGGCCAGAATTTATTGCCCATTGTGGGCATTTAAGAGGCAATAAATACCTAGCCAGTGGAGCCCTCACCCTGTGAATGAATTAAAACAAAAACTAAGCACTCTCACATCTTAGCCAGAAGGCTGTAGATTCAAGCGCATAGCTCATGTGGATACTCCAGTGCATTAACAAGAGAGAGCTACATTTCTAGTGGTCCCATTTTTCTGATGAGATTATAAATTGACTTCCAACTGGTAAACATAAAAATTTCCCTGATATAACTTTCAAGAGGTACGGGGGAAATTCTGGCCAAAATTTATGACTCAATCAACATCTAAATCCAGATGATCTGGTCACTTTCAGATTTATGTTTGCAGAGCCTTGTTATGTGAACTCTGGCTGCCAATTTTTTTTACAATATAATAACTGATTATATCTTAAAAATAATTAATTGGCTATGAAGTGTGTTAGGGCATCTATATTCTGGAGGAAAGAGGAATCCAAAATAACTTTTGATGTTATTAAATTTGAAGATGCGTGCCTGAAATTTCTGGAGAAATTGGTGGCCAAGGCTAAAATTGGTCCCACCCTCAATCATGTCACCTACAATTTTCATGGAGGGGCAAGTCAAAATTTGCACAAGTGAGTTTCATAAAGGCACTCACCCATTGAAATTAGCAGCTGCCTCAATTTTTGGTATCTGAAATTTAGTCACTAGGAAGTAAAGATCTGAACTTAGTGCATTTGTTTGGATCGCCAAGGTACTATTTTGGAGAGGTCAGGTACCCCTTTGGACATTGTCCCAGAACAGCTTTGGGGAAGGTCAGTGCCCTTTAAAATTGCTAAAAGTTGGCATAACGGTGTAAAAAGTGCAAAAATTCATGGAACTGTGAAGCTCATTAGATTTGTCGAAAGAACTGACAAAAATATCAAGAGGAGCTGTCAAGACTTTAAAAAACCTGCCCTTTAAATCTTTGAAATAAATGTCAAGAGGTTTCTAAAAAACACTGTTTGATGTTTCACTGTGTGTTGAGAATCAGCTTGAGAGGTATCATGATCTGATTAGTGTTCCATAACTGATTTAACAGACATTCTTTATCTCAGTAGGGTTTGATTGACAGCAACATGTAGTTTAAGACTTTTTAAAAAGGGCTGTGAATGTTAATACTTGGTGTTATTAGGGTGTATGCACCTGACATATTTTTATTGTTGTAGGGCATTATGTAGTTGAGGGAAAGTAAACAGTAAAAATATGTTAAATGTGTTTTATGAAGGAGTTTTTTTCAATATAGTGAAGTCTGCAATAGTCACTGATAACTTATTTCATCTCTTCATGTGTCCTGAGGTCTATCCATGGTGGATACTGAATAACTTGGGAAATGTAAGGGCACAAAGTTATGGGTGGCAACATTCCCTCTAAGCTATAAGGTTGCTCTGAGGGTCCACACATGCTAATCAGCGAGCCAGCACCTTGGTTTTGGATGTCACTGCTGCAGACAGATCTCAGAATTATAATCCAGAGAATTCCTACAGTGTGGAAACAGGCCATTCAGCCCAACAAAGTCCACACCAACCCTCTGAAGAGCATCCCACCCAGACCCATCCCCCTACCCCTGTAACCATGCATTTCACATGGTTAACGCACCTAACCTATTTATTTAGCATGGCCAATCCACCTAACCTGCACATCTTTGGACTGTGGGAGGAAACCGGAGCACCCAACGGAAACCCACGCAGAGACAGGGAGAATGTGCAAACTCCACACAGTCAGTCGCCTGAGGCTGGAATTGAACGTGGGTCCCTGGCCCTGGGAGGCAGCAGTGCTAACCACTGAGCCACCATGCCACCTACAATTCTACACAGAAGAAAAATATTAGAGAGAACATAGATTTCTGGTGGGCATTAGTTGGCACTAAGTTAGCATAGGTCTCTGAATGGCCATGGAGGTTGAGTAGATGACCATATATTGGCATCAGGATTAAATGTGGGGTGAGTACAGGAGCATAGGTTGGCATTGAAGGCATGAGGGGTTGTGATAGATGGGGACAAAGTGGTGTATGCATTTTTGGCGGGGGGGCGTATGGAGAATGTAAAGAATGTCAGGGATGAATGTTGGAGTGTTTTTCTTTGTCTTACTCTTTTTTTTAAGAAATTCAATAAGTATCCATGCACATAGACAAGCTTTCAGCCTGCCCCTGCACTCAGCATCTTCCATTCTTATTTCAGCATTGTTCAGCCAGATTCCTAGGGAATCCCACCACTCCAGAGCAAAAATCCAACTCCCCTGACTCAAGTTTGCATAGTCAGCAAACATCCATAGTCTGTGCTCCTGTTCAGAGCTTAAGATCCAACTGGGAATTCTAAAGCAACATGGTGAGCCCAGGTTCATTTTTTGCCCAGCCTTAACTGTTCCTAATCCAGGAAGGCATGGATAAAAGTCATTGGCAAATATCATCACTGTTAAGTAAAGTAAATTGTTTACCTTAACAAGAGACAGAATTCCATCATTTGTTTCGGGATCAGTTTCTATTTTGTAGTTCCCATGTTCATTCCCTTCTACTATTTTATATCTTGCTCTCCAGGCTGGTGTATTGGGAACATCCTTGTCAGTGACGCTTACTCTAAGTATATCGACTTGTTCATCATTTTCATCTACTTCACCTGAAAACTGAAGATTGCAATAAACATTTGTTAAATGTTTGTACGTCTGACTTATGCATCCAATTTTTGTCTTCAGGCATGAATCTGTTCTAAACAGTTTTGATATTCAAATAGGAATATCAACTGCAACTCTCAAAAAAATTAATACTCAATTTTCAAGCAGAAGACTATTTGCATAATTCCAGGTGTAAACTCAGAAGTATCTGGTGATATTTTTTGATGTATCTGGTGATAAGCAGTGGCAGAGTAAGACTAATATTTGAGTGAAATTTAAGCAGACAACAATTGTGTGTTCTAATGAGCTCAAAAATTCAGGGAACTTTGGAAGTGTTAAAAGCCATCACCACATTGTGCCTTTCTGCTGATGTAGAGAAAACAAACCCCCAAATCTTTGGCTTGTAGATGTAGAAGTGAATATAGTTGGAAATATTTTGATTAGGATAGCAAAATAGGCAACATGGGCACAAGTTCATCTCATGAGTTCTTTCTGACAGTATGATGTATTTACAATGTTTCTAAAGGATTCTCCAACATAACAGCTACTAGACAATAACAATTCCGAGTAATGCCAACAGAGAGTCTGTTAGCATTCTTATTGTTCTATAATAAAATTACATGATTCAAATATTATTTATTTTAATGTTAATGTGAACTCACATGTATGTGTCCTGAGCACTTAAACTAAGGACACTACTAAGTAAAAGGCACTGGATATGACTGGCATGGTTTTACCTCCAGCAGGGTATTTTACCATTACAGAAATGCCTGTTAGCCTCATAAATAACAAACTAGGATTGGATGCCATGATTTTGAAGCATCCATAAACATTTATTCCAGCTAGCCATACACAAACATAACATTTCTCAAACTCCCGTGCATCTGGATTGATATTCACTTACTGGCCACAAGAGAGGAGCATGTTTCTCATTGTGAGTCATGCTTCATTTAATCCTAGCTTCTTACTGACTGTGAGCCACAAAATCCTCTTTTTATCAAAGTTAAAAAAAATCTCACAGTTGTGCCTAGGTACATGCTGTCAATTCAATAATTACTAAAAAAAAATCAAGTTAAACAGTTTACAAACCTAACATAACAAGTTTCAATATAATGCCATGAAAGTTTGATAACTTGTCCTAATTGGATGATTACGTACCTGTCAGGAGAGGTGCACATATTTCTCTGATGCATTTGTCGCCAATTTGGTTGTCTTGTTACTGTTGCTGTCACTCAATGTCACCATATGATCAGCATTGTCAGAGTTTTCCTCATTTTCTTTTTGCATGATTGATATGTCACACATTGGTCTTATCTGGCTTTCTTCCTTTGCAATGTAGCATCGTGATCAGCAATGATTTAATATGATTTGGGTTGGTTGCACATTGTAGTAACCTTTGCTGGTATCTATTACTTGCAATTAAGTTTTGAACTCTCTGCCCATTTTGCAGTTTTTGTGGTTCTTTACCTGCTCACTTGCAATATATATTTTTAATTCTCCTCTGTCTTTGAAAGTGAATGTTCTGTAACTTGGAATGGGTAGTGTTATGGACCTGACCAACCCCCCTCAAAAGGTAGCTTAGTCGCTAGTGTTTTCTTATTTTAAAGAGAAGTGTAAAGTGTTGCATTCCAGATGAGATTCAATTGGTCAAAACTGCTCGACTTTAAGCAAAACACATTTTATTTTTACACTACAAATAACATACAATCAAAATAAAAATAAAAGAATTGGCTCAACTGTAGCATTGTTAAAATGCTTAACAAACCAAATTTAGTAAAACAGATGGTCTCTCATGCATTTCTAGCAACAGAGAACCCCGGCTTTTAGCTGTAACAGAGAGAGGAATAAGACCTTCCACAGCCAGCTTCAAGATGCCAACAGCAGCAGAAAGCTAAAACTAAAAGTTCTGATTCTATGGGAGCTTGATCCCACCCATTCATGTTGCTTCTATAGTTTGAATTTAAAAATAAAATGAGGCCTCACAAGCAGTTTACTTTATTGGCTTCGAGCAGACTGCAAATCACCTCTGTCTCAAGCTCTCTTCATTAAAAAAAAGGACAAAATACATCTCTTCAAGCTACAGTATCAGCACAGTAGACAATTAGCTACCAGGCAAAAATGTTCACAGCGGCCTTCCAAGAATAAATTGTGCTGGGGATAGAAATCTCTTCTCCATTAAAATTTCACAAAAATGTAATGATACAGTGTGAAAATCTTGTTTTGTTCCTTGACATTTAAAGAGCAAACTATACATTCTGTTAAATCGTTTTAACAAGGATTGTGGGGTGACGATTTAATATTGGTCACTTCTCCCTTAACACATTTTTTTAAACCGTTTGCCAATGAACTGTGATCCATTGTCAGAAACTGTCTAATCTGGATTCTGAATAAACAATGGTTGTATTCATTGTATTGCTAAATCATCAAACAATGTAAAATTTGGAGAAGGAATTTGTCACAAGGATGTAATTTTCTCCATGTACTATGAATAGGTCAGTTGCTACTCTCATCCAAGGAGAATACCATTTGAATGTAGAGGCTTCCTTTGCTTCTGGGTTTAGTACATTTGGCATGTCTCATATACAATCATGAATTGCTGAAAATCTTGATTCACCCCTGGCCAGTCCACAGATTCATGTGCCAGTAGACTAATGTCTTCAATATTCATGTATCCCTAGTGTACATGATTTCCTAGTATTAGGACTTCTTTGCCCTTGTAATTGACTTCTTGTGATACACAATCTTTATCTATGTCTGCCCAAAATGAACAACTCTTCCCTGTAATTCTTTAATACTGTTAATCATCCCCAGATAGTGATCTTTTGCAAATCTTACAGTTGCTCATCTTTGACAGTTCCTGATTAAAACTGTCAAATGGGCTTTGGCCAAAGTGTAGCAGATCAACTTTGAGAATGTACTTAAGCTCATAATGAATGGCATCAACACGTAGATCAAAAGGAATATATGGTTTTTGAGAGTGTGGGTCTTATCATCGCACATCATTAACTAATTCAACTGCAACATGTGGTCTGTTTCATCACAGGAGATGTGGTTTAAAGTTCATGATTTATGACCATACCGAAATCTGTGCATACTAAAAGTCCTGTAAAGTGGCATATGAGATCTTTATACCGTCAGGTCACAGATTATGGTATAGTGATGATATCATGAGCATGTATCTTAAAGGTGTACTTGATGCACTGAACACAACATCAGTTGCAAAAACATTGCACCTGCAAGCAACAGAAAGCTGACATGGAGGCATACAATCTGGAAGACTTTCAGGGAGTGGTCACATGGTCTAGTATGTGGGTGAAATCAGAGTCTTAAATTTTAGAACTCAGTGAGAGAGGGTTTGGCCTGAAGAGCAATGGCCCAATGCTCTCTTTGCCATTTTTTGCAACTGCTATCAGCAACATGTGAAAGCTGAAAACACTCCTGAAGTCATCTTCACCACCTGGAGAAGATTCCTGGAGATGATACATTGAAATCTCACAGTTTCCAGAGAAGAGAATTTTGTTAGCCACAACTGTTCTGGGAAGGCAAACCCAGTAATAGTAGCTGGTGTACGCAGAATACCTTCAGGATTAGAATGCCATTTGGAGCAATCTGTGATTTATTGTTTCATTTTCATGAGATTAACTGTTAATTCATAAAAGTACTTTAAAGTCAACACTCTACAGGGTTTTAATGTTTGATGTTTACTCAGATGGATCAGTTTCTGTGTTAGATTTACTTTCTTTTACATAATCCAAATGTTTATCAATAATCTTTGCATTTTTTGAGTCAGATTGTTTTGTCGTAATCAGAGTCATAGAGTCTTTACAGCATGGAAATAGATATTTTGGTCCAACCAGTCCATGCCGACCATAATCCCAAACTAAACTAGTCCCACCTTCCCTCACTTCGCCCACATCCCTCCAAGCATTTCTTATTCATGTACTTATCGAAATGTCTTTTAAACATTTTAACTGAATCTGCAACCACCACTTACTCTGGAAGTTCATTCAACACATGAACCACACTGTGCAAAAAAAAAATTGCCCCTCATCTTAAAACTTTCTCCTCTCTTCTTAAATATATGACCCCTAGCCATGAAATGCCCCATCCTAGGGAAAAGACACCTGCCATTCACATTATCGATACCCCTCATGATTTTATAAACCTCTATAACCAATCCTTGTGGAACCCCCACTGCTGATCATAGGCTTCCAGGCCAGAAAACAATCTTCCTCTACCACTCTCTGTCTCCTGCCGTAAAGTCAATTTTGTATCCAATTGCAAGCTCAACCTGAGCTAACTTTACTAATTAGTCTAACTTTACTAATTACTCCACCATGTAGAACCTTGTTATAGGTTTTACTAAAGTCCAAATAAACAATGTCTACCTCTCTGCCCTCGTCAATACTCTTGCTTACTTCCTCAAAAAACTCAATCAAGTTTATGAGAAAAGATTTCTCTTGCACGAAATCATGTTGTCAATCCCTAATCATCACTTCCCTTTACAAATGCATATAAGTCCTATTTTTCACAATCATGAATCACATAATAAACCAGTTATTTATTGTTGATTAAAGAAACCTGGCTGAATCATTCTTAAGGTCGCAGACTTGCTCACCGAGCCGGTGTGTTTGATTGCAGACGTTTCGTCACCCTGCTAGGTAACATCGTCAGTGCGCCTCCGGTGAAGCGTCAGTGTTCCTTCCCGCTTGTTACTTACATGCCTTGGTTTGCTGGGGTGGTTGGTATCACTTCCAGTTTTGTTCTTCAGTGGTTTGTATAGCAGATCCAGTTCAATGTGTTTGTTAATGGAACTCCATTAACAAACGCATTGAACTGGATCTACTATACAAACCACTGAAGAACAAAACTGGAAGTGATACCAACAACCCCAGCAAACCAAGGCATATAAATAACAAGCGGGAAGGAACACCGACGCTTCACCGGAGGCGCACTGACGATGTTACCTAGCGCGGTGAGGAAACGTCTGCAATCAAACACATCGGCTCGGTGAGCAAGTCTGTGACCTCATCCACAACCCGAGCTACAAATCTTCTCAAAAACTTTGAATCATTCCTAAGACTAAACATGACATGCATATTTAATAGTCCATTGACATTACCATTTGGCCTTCAGTGATTTTTGGTCCTTATCCTGTCAATGTGTGAACTTATTCTAGAAGAGCAGGAATGGTAAAATATTGACCGGAGTCCAGAAATACAAGCAGGCTAGGATAGATCAAGTGAAAATCACTTTGGTGCAATCTGAAATGCACTTAGGTAGAAGAGAGGAACTAAAATCAGCTCTCACCTGTTTCAATTAATCCATTTTAACATATAATGTCTCTTTAATCAATCAAGCATAAAAAAAATGCTAACATTAATTAAATATCCTGACAAACTTACAATTGCATGTATGACACAAACTTTACTTACTTTGCCAGTTTTGATAAAAGCAGGGAGATGGTTATTAGCATCAATGACATTAATCTGCACTATTGCAGTGCTGCTGAGGATGTTCACACCATTGTCTCTTGCTTTAACAGTCAGAGTGTAAGATTTGACCTTCTAAAAGAGACAAGTTATACAAATAATCAAAAAAAAAGTTTTATGTTCTGAATAAAGTCAAAATACTGCAAGTACTGAACATTTGAAACAAGCACTGAGAATGCTTGAGAAACTCAGCTGGTCTGGCAGAATCTGTGGAGGGAGAAACAAAGTAAATGTTCCAAGTCCAGTATGATGCTTCTTCAGTTTCTCCAGCATTCTTGGTGTTTGTTTTACATTTTGAAAACTTTTCACATATCAAAACCTAAAGAACTGCACATGCTGTAAATCAGAAACAAAAACACAAATTGCTGGAAAAGCTCAGCAGGTCAGGCAGCATCTGTGAAGAAAAAAAGGAGTTAATGTTTCGGATCCAGTGACACTCCCTCAAAACTCATGGTAGCTAGGAAAATGTAGGTTGATATGCAGAATTCTTTCTTGATTTTTTTTTTGTTAACAAATTCAACAAAAACAATTTGTGCTTTTGTTTTCACATATCTCCTGTTCAAAAAGACTGATTCACAATCAAAAGACAAGACAACCACAAATCCACAGAATTGAAAATACGAGTAAGGAAACCTTGCTATAAGTATACAGTCCTTTGATGAGACCATGTGCTGTGCAACGTGCAATATATCCTTCTTTTTTAAGTAGTCTGCAGCCAATTCATTTAGGTGTGTGGGCCCTTCAAAACTTTTACATGACTGCACATATTGCAGTAAAATGAAGATGCTGACCTGAGCGCAGAAAGGGTTCTGTACGAACTCATTCCAGCCATCGGCACATGCATGGCTTCTCCACTGTAATGATATTATTGTGTGCTCATTACCATTCACCTCCCCTGACTCACTGTCCATCAGACAACCCCTCACTGCTTCACCCTTAAGAATTCAACATCTTCTTTTCAAACTCTTGTGCCCCATTACCATCTCAGATCCTGGTTCACACTTCCCCTACCCCTCACTGACATCTTCCCATGCCCTTGTCAATTCCTTTCTGAACCCTTATGTCCTCTGATAACTCTTTGACACCTTTCTCCTGATGCCTCACTGCTTATCTCCTGAACCCTCATCACCTTCTTCCATTCCCTTGCCCTGCCCTGATCTGACTCCCATTTATCTCCCAACCCCTCATCACCCTCTACTGAGCTATCCAAACCATCCACCTGAGCCCTCCACACTGCATTCCCAAGCTCTCCCTTAATTCATACTATCATGCAAGTCCTCACTGTCTCTCACTCATCACTGTCACTCTGACCTCTTTGTGCCCATCTCTTATAATGTTGCCGTACCCTTCCCAACCCCTCATCATCCCAACTTAGATATCTCACCACCTCACTGGCCACCCAGTGTGCTATGTCACCAACAAGTGAGAGGCTGAGAAAGTTCTACGAAGGGATGATACAATGATGTGACAAAGATTTAGTTGAGAGTTGTTAATGAACAGATGGACAAAATGTGCACAACAATGATGGCTAAGGAAAATACACATGCTGGCAAATTGAGTTGCATACACGCTGTTCCTGTGCAGCAGTCATCAGGAAAGTTCTAGATTCTATTATTAAGCACAGTTTATCAATGCATTTAAAAGTCATGGTATAATCAGACAAAGATAAAATTTCTGAAAGGGAAACAATGTTGGACAAATTTATTACATACACCTTATGTTTCGATGTTCAAATGTATTAGATTTCTTTGAGAAAGTAACCAATGGGGTGGATAAATAGGAGCCAATAGAAGTAGCCTATTTGGATTTCCAAAAGTCATTCAATAAGGGTCATAAAACATGTTAATATACAAAATACAGGTTCACAGATGGAGATTAGTGAATGGACAGGAAAGAGCAACTAGGAATGAGCAGTGGTTTTCAAACTGACGGGCTAAGCTAATGATTTATTACTAAGATCAGAGCTGAGGTCTTGGCTACTTACAGTTAATATTGAGGACTAAGACAAAGAGATGGAGAATAACGTATCTAATTTTCTAATGTAAAGGTAGGTGGGAATGTCAGCTGTAAGTAGAACACATGAGGCTACATAAAAATATCAACAAGGTTAAATTTGACAATGAACAACTGGCAGCAGATTGCGTATGATATGGAGAGGTGTGGTTATTTAATTTAATAGTACAAACAGAATAGCAGAATTGTTTTTAAAAAGTGTCAAACTTCTAAAAGTCGACATTCAGAGGGGCTTAGATATACTGATCAAAGTTAACATGCAGATATGATAAGCAATTAGGAAAGCAAACTGTTTTTTGGCCTTTCTTGTAAGTGGATTAGAATAAAAGAGTAAGCATTGGTACAATTGTATAGCCTTTGGGAATTGAACATGTAGAGTTCCTTGAGCAATTTCAGTTTCCAATTCAAAAGAATGAAAACTTGCATTGACCGACAGGACAGTGAAGGCTCACTAGCTTGACCCATGGGAGGAAATGATTGTCCCCTGAAGAAAGGCTGAAGGTATTATGTCTATAATGTCTGAAGTTTAAAACAATGAGTGTGGATATTGTTGCAACATTTAACATTGTGAAGGGATTTGAGAATGTAGAAACTGAGAGAATGTTTTCCCTGATTGAAGAATATGGAAGAAGGGGTCAATCATTTAGGACTGTGATGAGCAGAAATATTTGCCCAGAGGATTGTGAACCTTTGGGAGTATCGACCTGAGTAGGTGTGGAAGCTGCATCAATGTATTATATTTAAGACTGAAGTTAGCAGATGATTGGTCTCAGAGAATCAAGAGATAGAGGCATGTGTAGAAGATCAGCTGTGACAGTATTAAATGGCACAACAGGCTTGGCAAAGGTTGGGGAGGTAGAGTGGCTGGTGGTACTGTAATGACTCTTCCTACTCTGGTTACAAGTTCTTATATTCAAATGATACATTTTGCAGTATTAAGAGAATTGAGGAATATGGGGATAATGCAGAAAAGCAAAACTGAGATACAAGATCAATCACGATCTTATCAGATGCCAAACAAACTTCTGCTGCCTTAGCCCAAATGTTTGCTTCCATTCCTTACGTTCTTTTAAGGTTTGGTTGTGTAATTAAATGCTTCAATCAAGGAATGATGATCACAGGGAACACTGGTTGAAAAATCACAGCCTTGCACTCCTGATTGTTCCTCCATCAGTTTAATTGTTTGTAAAATCAAGGTTTTCAGACCTATTTTGATGTCTTTTGCAAATATTTTCTTTCATAGAGTTACCAACTGAGGAATTTGCAATATGCTATCCAAGAATGTAATTTTGCTGTTCCTTAAGATTAGACCTGTGACCGTTGCCATCAAGGTGTGGGAGTATCAAAGGTGACCTATCCCTGAGCCTCTAAATCAGAAACTCTCTGAGCAGTTCAAAGATGACACAGGAATATTGTGACTTTTCTACAATTTCTGATTAAATCAATATTTTTCTATGATGCAGGCATCAAGAATAATCTCTCTTTTTCATCTGTCATTCCTTCTCTCCTGCTCTGTTTGCTGCTGCTCATACCAGATCTGCTGTTTTGGAATGTCCAATGCTGAAATGCTGACATTTTCTTATCTTACACTTTTTAAGAGCACTTTTGTTTTTTGCCCAAGTAATTTCAAGCAGCTCTTTACTTGCCTTGCTCATAATGAAATATTAAGCATTCCTCAGCTCCCTCAATCAATGCAATCTTCAAGCTCCTAAACCCCAAGTTGGATATAATCTGATGTGCTGTATCTTCTTTACTCTTCTTAATCTTTCTAAAATCACGTAGATGTATCATTTGGATACTCTTCACCAAGATTTCAGTATATTAAAGAATGTCATTTCCTTGTATACTCATTTAAATATTAGCATACCTCATAATTTAGGCATCCCATAAAACTTATTGCTCCATTTGTATTATTGATGTAAAAATGACTGAGATCTCTTGAGGGTTTCTGAGAAATCATTGAGTACGATATAAATGAGTTGTCATGGTCTTTCTCATCCGCATCTGTGGCAATAACCCTGAAAATTTCTTTGCCTAAACAAAGCACAATTCATTTTGTAAAACAGTTGCTGGTATGAAATTTAGTTATATTTATCATTTACAACTGTATGTTATGTTGAGCATTTCAAGAACATACTGTAGGTTCTTTTTTTATGTCAGCATTTACTATCACACACCCTTGAAGCCTCATTGCAATAGATTTACATTTATTTAAACAATTACTGATTGTTCTAGGTCTCAGAACTTCTCTATATCATTTGTCACCATATATGATGGAGATATGGATATCAAGGGATCATACTGATTTTAATGATCACGAAATACATTTGAATAAGGTGTACTTTTTCAGTTCAACTGATTTCATGCTTCTATAATTGTCAAATTCATCATGAATTGACAATGACTATATCAATTGTATCAAATGAGTGTCCTAGCTTCCAAAACCTTTCTTTTCAAACTATCCAACTCTTGATTACACTCTGTTTAAATAAGCACTTCTTGATGTCTGTCCTAAATCTGTTATTCACAATTCCAGATCCATGCTTTACTGTCTTTATGATTAAGCAGCACTAAAGTATTTTCTGTGCTTGTTGTGTCGGTTCCATTAAGGATGTTACACATTCCTACTTATATCTCTAACGTTTATACTGCTGAAATAAATGCAGAATTATTGTAAACAGATACTGTAAGTACATCTGTAAGGATATTGCAATCTCTTTTTTTCCACACTGTATTTGACAGGACAACTCTTAGCTGATGTAATTTAAGTGATTCGAAAATCTAATTAGCATTTAATTCCTTGGTCAGCATTGCCCTGGGTTTGTCCTGCAACTCTGTGCGCTTCAAAACTGAGTTGAATGATTTTTGAACACCACTGATTAATAAAAAGAATGATGAAAGAAAATTTGGTTCTCTGTGTGCCCCCTAAAACCTGTTTCAGAATAGCATTTTCTCAGCTCAGCTGCCTATCTCCAGGCTTTAAATTGGACATGGTTTGGGAAGAAATGAGGGCAGTAAAGAAAGTCAGCTACCGAATTTCAATGGTATCTTCTTGGATCTTGTGTTTGGCTATTCCACATTTGTGAGCCTGGTCAGTGGCCTGAAAAGATTCCTAGTTAGGGCCCTGGTCCAGGAGCAAAATGGGAAAAGAACACACTGGGTAAGCTAACCATCAGGTTCCTCCTTCCCAGCATCTTATCAGACATGAAGTGACAATGACAGAGACTACCTATCCAGCAGCGACAAGTAATCAGTTATACCCATCATTGGGCTATTTTGGGGGAGAGATTCTGC
Source organism: Rhincodon typus (assembly GCF_021869965.1). Lineage (NCBI taxonomy): Eukaryota > Metazoa > Chordata > Chondrichthyes > Orectolobiformes > Rhincodontidae > Rhincodon > Rhincodon typus. The sequence goes on from NC_063350.1 coordinate 36,166,604, forward strand.
TGCTACTTTGATCTTTCAAATGGTGGTCAGGTACCTATTGAAGCCAAACCTGTCATTTAAGAGACCGGGTAGCCATTACACCTTCCTCTCGACAGATCTGCTAGAAATGCTACAACAGCAGCCTCAGGCCATCCAATGGAGTTGTTCCCCAGGATCTAGTTTTAATATTTTGCAATTCACAGAGAGCAACTCCATTTTGAATTTCCCTCATTTCCTCTTGCCTATCTCTGGAGGACCCATACCTGGAGGACCTCGAGGGGTAGCACGGTGACTCACTAGGTAGCACTGGTGCCTCTCAGAGCCAGTATCCCAGTTTCAATTCCACCCTCGGGCGACTGTCTGTGTGGGGTTTGCACATTCTGTCCGTGTCTGCGTGGATTTCCTCTGGGTGCTCCGGTTTCCTCCCACAGTCCAGAGATGTGCAGGTTAGGTGGATTGGCCATGCTAAATTGCCCATAGTGTCCAGGACATACAGGCTAAGTCAATTACCCATGGGAAATAGAGGGTTGCAGGGATAGGGTAGGTCTGGATGGGATGCTCTTCAAATGGCCTGCTTCCAGACTGTAGGGATTCTATACCTTGCAGTCATGCTGCTGGTCAGACATGGCTCTGAGGCTTCCCATTGTGGTTTCTGTCATCCTCCAACCATCCTTAATTGGAGAGGGCTCTCAGTCACAACTTCTGAACTAGTTATTACTAGGAAGCTCACAAGCAATGTCCCACCACAGCTACTTCTGAGTTCCCAGTGCAGAATTGGGGTCAATGTCAGAATCGCGACCAACTGAGAAAATCCAGACAATGTGTTAGGTAGCTATCAAGCCACATTGTTTTATACTTAAGAAGTTCAGTTTACTGAAACAGTTCCTTATTTGAATTTTGACTAATTATATGTTTTAAAGGATCACTACAAAGTAACACCTTACCTTCGACAGTATTTTCAGGTACATTTACTTCATATACTGAACGACTGAAGATTGGTGCATTGTCATTGATATCGTTCACTTTAATCCTGTACTTCAAGGTTTGATCTACTTTCATTAAGGTTTCAGCATTCAAAGCATCAACAGTCAGCTGAATAAAAATATAAATTGAGGTGAAGAAACATACTTTAGTTCACAGTTGATGAAAACAGAATGAAAATTCTGCTTGAATAATTAACTTAATGAGCTATTTTTTCATTTCCATACCACAACATTCTAGATCAAGTTTCTGTTTTAAATGCGTGCAATGTTGGGAGATAGAATGATCTTACTGAAGGTTGCAAAATTATCCTGTGCCAATTCTTCCATACTATGCATTGTGACCTAGAAATCGAATTCTAGCTTAATCAGAAAATTAAGAACTACATTTTTCACAGATTTTCACAACCTCCAGGCAAAACAACAGGACTGTACAATTTTGCTGTGGCCAATTTCATGACTCACAATTTAATTATTAATCAGCTTTGGGATCAGCTACTTGAGAAGAGTGGACATACTTGTGATTTGTGATCCTTCAATAGTTCAGAAGGAACTAACAAGGAATCTAACCAATGTAAATGATGACAAATTATGAAAACAGACTGGATAGACTGGAGTTGTTTTCCTTGGAGGTGCAGAGACTGAGGGGACATGACAGAGATGTACAGTGGCTGCAAAGGTAGAGTAGACAGAAATAAACTTTCCCCCTTAGTGGAAGGATTGATGACCTTGAGGCATAGATTAAAGGCAAGGGGCAGGACGTTTATAGGCGATGTTAGAAAATTCTTTTTCAGCCAGAGAGCAGTGGGAATCTAGAACTTACTGCCTGTGGGATGAATATCTAACGATGATGAGTCAAACTACAGAAGGGAGATAGAGGGCTCGGTGATGTGGTGCAATGAAAACAATCTGTCTCTCAACGTCTGCAAAACTAAAGAATTGGTCAGTGACTTCAGAAAGAAAGGAGGAGAACACGTCCTATCTACTTCAATGGAACGGAGGTTGAGAGCGTGAAGAGTATCAGATCCTCAGGGCTACGATAACTGACAACCTGTCCTGGACTTCCCACATAGATGCGACAGTCAATAAGGCACAACAGCGCCTCTTCTTCCTCAGGCGGCTCAGGAAATTTGGCATGTCCATAAGCTCCCTCACCAACTTCTACAGGTGCACCATTGAAAACATACTTTCTGGATGCATAATGGCCTGGTACGGCAACTGCTCTGCCCAGGACTGTAAGAAAGTACGGAAGGTGGTATGCACAGCCCAGACCATCACAGAAGACAACCTTCCATCCATGGACTCCATTTACACGGCTGGCTGCTGTGGAAAGGCGGCCAACATCAAAGACCCCTCCCACCCCGGTAATGATCTCCTACGACCTCTTCCATCAGGCAGAAGTTATAGAAGCCTGTACCCACGCACAAGCAGGTTCAGGAACAGCTTCTTCCTGGCCATTACCTGCCTGATGAATGGACTCTGCAGCCTCAAATAATGCTGATCTTGCTAACATTGATTTTGCCTAGTGCAATCAATCTAATCTGTATGCCTCTGTCTGAGTCTTTTTGACCTGTACATGCTTTGTTTCCTATGAGTGCCTGTACCACTCATAAACAAAGCTTTCCACTGTATTTCAGTATACATGACAATAAATCAATCAATCAATCAATCAATCAATAAATAAGGGTGGTAGAGGCAGAAATCCTCGTGATATTTAAAAAGTATTAAAAGTGTTTGTGATTCCAAGGCAAACAAGGGTCTGATCCAAACGTTGGAAAATGGGATTTAGAATAGTTAGGTGGTTGTTTTTGACTAGCCACACTCGATGGGCCAAAGGGTCTTTTTCTATGCTGCAGACCTCTATGACTATGATTCTAAATTCTAGAATGCAAGACTAGAGTGTAATGAATTTGCCAATTTGATTCTGTGAAGAACTTATAAAGCCTATTGCACTAATTGGGGCTATCTAGTCTCTTTTGTCTGCATATTAAAGAAATGCACAGTTTTCATTCAGGGTGGCCCAAAGTGTGTTTCAATGTTGTGCTTTGAATATAATATAAAAAGTCTCAATCAACAATCCGTGTAAACTTGATAATAAATACTGTGAAAAGCTGAAGGGAAGTGCAAAGGTTTTGCACTTGAAGAAGAGTGTCAAGATAAGGCAATATTATTAATTCTGGGACACAAGGTTATGAGTCCAAGCCCCACTTCCATGCTTCCATTTAATAAAGGTAGACAGTGCAGGTTGTCAAGAATGCTACAGAAGACTATCTTTTCAGGTGAATTGTTAAACTGAGAACACATCTAATCGATCAGGTGAATTTAAAACATCATGCCTGAAGAAAGAGCTGTCCCATGTTGTTCAGGCTGACACTGAACAAAATCAGCAAACTAAGTTCATTGATATGAAAAATACAGTGGGATGTTTTGCTTGAATTAACTGTCATGTTTACCAACACAACAACACTTCAAATCAGTTAGCTTTAAAAAAAATTTTAGTTGCTTGAGGATATGAAACACACCATATAAAAGTAGATTACCTTTAAAGGTAATTACAGGAAGGAAAGAAATAGCTGATGGCAGACTGTCTGGAAAAAAAAATTAAATATTCATTCATCCACAAAATATTTCCAGCTGCTGTCTTTCTAAAATGTGGACCTTTAACATGCAACCATGGAAGACACATTGAGCACCGTTAGTAGAAGGATCTCAGTCTAATAATACACTGAGTGTGCAAACATTTGATCTGAGTTCAAGAAACACTGAGGAAGATTCGTAATTGAGAAACCAGAAAATGTGATAGAACACTGAAAGCCAAGACAATATGGTATAAAACACTGTCTGAATAATTTCAAAAAGAAAATTTCTAATCATAGTGAATTGAATACCCATCCGACAATAAAAATACGACATGAAGAGCTCATTGGTCAGATGAATAGTTGTAGGTATGGTCATCCCATAATCTTAACCCACATTATATGTTTAAGTAGTTAACTATTGCAACAATCTTATAACATGGATTCGAAAAGCCTGAAGAGTTACAAAAAAATTGAACTGTACTTCAAATAGTGGTGTTTTTTCACGGTCAACTTTGCGAGTAATCATTATTGATCCCATGCTTTTGTTTAAGTGGAATAAGCCCATCTCCGGTGGTTTGTCAACTCCACTGCCACTCAGTCTGAATATAACTTTCTCCACAATTGTCTTGTCATTATTGATCTATGAAAATAAAATAAAATTGCAAATTATAATAAATATCATACAATACAAAATAGTTGGTCTGCTCTCAAAGCTAATGAGTGGTAACTGGTTAGAACACAGCAGATGTCAGGTCATTTTATGTTAACTTGTGTTTTGTACTATTTTGTACAATTAATATGCAATTAACAAAAAAAGCAATAACATGTAGAAGTTAATGATAAAATACATTGTAAAAGAGAACAGTTTAGGCTTTGACATTAAATTTGATCCCAAGAGTAGTGTAAAGAAATAGTATAAATTATAGACCCACATTGAAGAAGGCAGCATCGTGCAAGCAAGCAATCATAAAGTTTCAAAGGAATCAACATTACATTAAGGTAGAATAAGTTTTAGATGATTTTGATGGCAGAATCAATTTTGTTTGAAATAACAGTAAACTAAAGTTTATTGATCATATTATGTGAGGTGCAGATATGAGGATCATTTAATAGAATTCCTACGGTGTGGAAACAGGCCATTCGGCCCAACAGATCCACACCAACTCTCTGAGGAGCATCCCCCAATATTAATCCACCTGGCCTACCCATTCACAGACACAATGGGAGGAAACCAGAGCACCCGGAGAATTCCCACACAGACACGGGGAGAATGTGCAAACTCCACACAGACGTCACCTTGGTGCTGTGAGGCAGCAGTGCTAACCAATGAACAACTGTGCTGCCCACTGTTTTCATGTAGGTTAGGTGTAAAGGGCAAAATGAGAAAAAGCTGAGACAGTGGGGCTGCAGAAGTTGAACCACAGGCTGGTCGAACAACACAACAGGAAGAGACAGAGACAATGAATTAAAAGAAATATAAAATCATGATTGAGAACTGAAGGAACAACATTAGGAGGAGACAAAGTTGTTACTCTATCCAGTTGAGGGGGTAAAAACATTTTACACATACTTTTGTTTTTATTTTTCATTTTGTTTTAATTTTATACGGACTCTTATCTAATCTATTGATCATGATTTCTAATTACTCAAATGCAGTCTTTGCATTCTATCAAATATTCTCCAGAGTCGATTGGATGTACCAGTGCGAAGGTTTGGAGGAGCAGAAAAATGAATGTGGGAACTGTGCCAGAACACCTGTAGCCACGTGTATGTTATTGATACTTTCAACCAGCTTTAAAAGTCAACTTTACTTCCAAGTCCCCTGGTCTAATTTTAACTCAGTGTAATTGAGTGGGTTTTAAATTAGTTAAATTCTCTTCTCTCTTCTCCCACCTCTTTCCAAATGCTTTGCAACATTGTTCAATCAGGAAGATAATCTCAAGTGGCAAGCAGCTCCTTCCATTTAATGTCATTTCATCTCCACTGCATCAGTTGTCAACAAAAGTTTGGACTAATACAATTCTTCATTTCTGAGCCACAGATTTGTTTAGCTGTCTCCACAACAACTGGATTTGACCAGCCATTTTACTTACACAAATAGCATAATTACAGGTTTAAGTATAATTTTAGAAACACCACAAAACTGTTATAAATATTTAAGCATACCAACAATTTAACCTTATACACTGCAACAATTACATAAGTTGACTGCATTCTTTTACATTTAAGCCTACCTATCACCCAAATGGAAATTTGTAAAAACTGTGACTTACTCGCACAGCACATTTAGGAAAAGGTCCTTCATCTTCTTCCACAATAGTAATAGTACCTAGAACCCACATTCTCTTCTGGCGGTGCAATATAACCGGCTCTACTTCTTCAGCCTCTTGAGTGCCAAAGTTCTGAAATAAATAATCTTGCTATTTAACCGTTATTCACAAATAATATTGGCTGTCATAATTTTCTGTGAAATCACCCTGTTATTTTAGAACAAATGAAAAGAATGCAAACTAGAAGATCAATCACAATCCTTTTGAATTTGTAATCAATTCATAAAAGTTTTCATTAGAATAGATGAAGATCTGCTCCCCTTTCTGACAACCTACCAACTATGGCATCTTCCTTGATAAATTATGAGGTAGCTCCTCAGTGTTTGTGTGCAAGAATTTAACATTTGAAGTAGAGGACTGCCAATCAATGTGCAAGAGAAGTATTTGGGATGGGGGAAAATTGACCGTAGGTGTTCCTGCTTCGTTCAGGAGAAGAAATTATATGTTAGTTTGAAGATTTATGAAGAGAAAACGATGGACATTTTCTTAATTATCTTGCATTTTTTTCTACATTACATTTCTACAAAAAACTTTAAAGTACTTTATTTGCTGTACCGCATTTTCAGATTTCCTGAGATTTTGAAAGGCAAAATATTTGATATAAGTCACTTTTTCTTATATACTGAAAAGAGAAACATATCCAAGAGAAAACGAATCCATCGTGCCTTAGAGCAAAATGAACAATATTATAAAGGATAAAATGAAATTCTTGAAAAGTTAGTTAGGCTTTAAAAACACCAGTCACCAGGGTCTCACAAGATATATCTTCACACGGTAATTTTGTTGGAAGGGAATAATTGTATGGTTAGTCTTTACTGATACAACTTGAATCAAATTTTGTTATGCATACACAGTAATGCAGTCTGATTCATTATGCATACATTGGCAAGCTCGCGTAGCACCACAGAACAGTTGCAGTGTGCAATGGATAGATGACTGATTGGTGGAAATAGTCCTTGATAATAACTTGAGGAAATAAAAGGAGATCAAGAAAAGCGCTTCACTTTTATAAGTAGATTCACAAATGCAAAAAGAGAATTTGGCTGTTTGGTCCTTCAGTATGAATCTGGCCTGTTCTAATCTTAATTATATTTCAAATTCATCAATAATTTTCCTTCTGTCAGTTAGTCATAGGAGTCAGACAAGACACCTTTGTAATTAAGTAAACCAAACTGAGCATTCTCCAGTGTTAGAACAAGTTGTCCGCCAAAAGTCTAGTATATGTTTACATTCAGTATGGATCTCTTACAACTGTGCACAGCGCAGCTTTGGAACTAGAAGAGATTGCTGCAATCGGCGCACTGATTGTTCTGCACAAAAACACATGCAGTTTAGAGGGAAAATTATTCACAAAGAGTCAGAGATGGTGAGCAGATGACAGCCCTTCCTGGTGTGGCTTTAGTAATGGTGAGATTGTTCTGAAAATACAAAAATCATTTTTGTGTTCTGAAGATGATTTGTGATTTCTCCCCTCAAGTTTTAAATGGTGAGTTAAGAATCTTGCTGTTGAATAGTGACTACCTTATCTCCACACATTTGCAGCTCATATTAGCCTAGCCTGCCTTATTTTTTATGCCGCTTCCATTTCTCTTCTTCCATGAGAAACTAGATGGTACAAATGCTAAAAATGAAAGTCAGCGTGGGAACCTGGCACTTCATGTTCCTATGCCAACATGCTCCTTGAACTTTTGTCCACACAAGTTGACATTGTCAAGTCAACAGCCTCATCATACCATCATGACTGCTCTCAAACCAACTCAGATGCTTGACTTTGGAGCTCAGGGTTACCTATGACATGCATGCTTCTGCCATATCGCTTTCCTGCAGGGACAGAGGGTATCTGCACAGGATGCATCTTGTGTCTTTTAACTTGCTTTCTTAGCACTCCCTCATTTTGAATTTACTTGGAGGGTGCCAGCCTGCATTGTTTCATTATAGTGCCAGGGGAGAGGCATACAGCTTGTCACAGCGGGGAGAAATGAAAAATCAAGAAGGTGAACCTGTCACTTGTGATATGGTAGACTTCAGAACTTTAATAGCTGTTCATGGATTTAATGAATTAACAAAAGATAAACAGTTATACATGGAATGACGTAGAATAACTCTGCCTGGAATAAACTATTATACAGTAATTGAAAGCAGTTAGCCATACCTGGAAGTCAAGATTACATAAACAAAACTGCTTTGACACCACTTTGATAAAGTGGGTGCTTTGTTGCCACAAAGGACAAGGATTGCCCTGCAGAAAAATTTAAGAAGTTAACTCGGTGGTATAGTAGACGGTGAAGGAGATTATCTAAGATTACAAAGAGATTTTGATCACTTGGGTCAACAGGTCTGAGGAATACAAGATGGAGTTTAATTTGGACACATGCGAGGTATTGCATTTTGGTAAAACAAACAAAGGCAGGACTTATACAATTAAAAATAGAGCCTTAGGTATTATTGTGGAACAGAGAGACCTAGACGTTCAGGTATGTAATTCCTTGAAATTTGCATGACAGATAGACAGGGTGGTTCAGAAGGCAGTTAGCACACTTGCCTTCATTGCTCAGACCTTTGAGTATAGGAGTTGGGAAGTCATATTGATTGGTGAGGCCTTTTTTTGGAGTTCTGCATCCAGTTCTGGTTGCCCTGTTATAAGAAGGATATTATTAAGCTGGAGAAGGTTCAGAAGAGGTTTACCAGGATGTGGCCAGGAATGGAGGATTTAAGTTATGGGGAGAGGTTAGATGGGCTGGGACTTTTTTTCACTGGAGCATAGGAGGTTGAGGGCTGACTTTATAGAGGTTTATGAAATCATTTGGGGTATAAGATAAGGTGAGTGGTATGTGACTTTTTTCTAGGGTGGGGGAATTTCAAGACTAGGGGATTATCTATTTTTATGGTGAGAGGAAAAAGATTTAAAAACCCAAAGTAAACAGCTTGTGTGGTCTTGGGTTTTATTTTAAAGTTGGAACAATAGAAGCAGCCTGAATTGGTGTGGTCAAGCATCCAAAGATCCAGGATTTTTAGGTTTTTTTTTGTTTTTCAGTTGCAGTTATTGCTGGGGTCTGAACAGGGTTTGAAAGCTGAAGTATACCTTTCCCAGCAGAACTCTCGGCGTTTTCTCTTGATGTTTTTCCTTCTGGGCTGCTAGAATTGTATGTGAATCTATTTTATTGACGTTGCCTTCACCGAGGGTGTATTTATGGGATGTTATATGTTGGAACAGTTATTGTTTCCGAGTAAAATAATCTATTGTACTGTTAATCTTTCTATTAAAGTTAAGTTATTCAAATTTCCTTGTTCTTTTGTTGTAGTTTACATATAGTATATGAATAAAGTGTGTTTTGCTTCAAATCTGATAGTTTGACCGATCGAATTGCATCCAGAATGAAATGTTTGTCACTTGCCTTTAAAATAAGATAAATTAGGCTGTAGGCTAACTTCTTAATATATTTTAAGGGGGTCTTGTCTGGTTCATAATGGTTGTGAGAACATAGAACATAGAAAAGTACAGCACAGTACAGGCCCTTCGGCCCACGATGTTGTGCCAACCTATTATCCTACTAAGATCAATCTACCCTGCATACTCTACATTTTACTATTCTCCATATGCCTATCCAAGAGCTGCTTAATAGTCTCTAATGTATCTGACTCCACTACCACTGCCGGCAGCGCATTCCACACACCCACCACTCTCTGTGTGAAGATCCTACCTCGGACATCTCCCCTATATCTTCCTCCAATCACCTGAACATTTTGCCCCCTCGTAATAGTCATTTCCGCCCTGGGAAAAAATCTCTGACTATCCCACTCTATCTATGCTTCTCATCATCTTGTAAACCTCTATCAAGTCACCTCTCATCCTTCTTCACTCCAGTGAAAAAAGCCCCAGCTCCCTCAACCTTTTCTCATAAGACCTGCCCTCCAGTCCAGGCAGCATCCTGGTAAATCTCCTCTGCACCCTCTCTAAAGCTTCCACATCTTTCCTGTAATGAGGTGACCAGAACTGAACACAATATTCCAAGTGTGGTCTAACCAGAGTTTTATAGAGCTGCAGCATAACCTCACGGCTCTTAAACTCAATTCCCCTGCCAATGAAAGCCATCACACCATAAGCCTTCTTTATAACCCTATCAGCTTGGGTACCAACTTTGAGGGATCTATGGACGTGGACCCCAAGATCCCTCTGTTCCTCCACTCTGCTGAGAATCCTACCGTTAACCCTGTATTCTGCAATCAAATTCGACCTTCCAAAATGAATCATTTTGCACTTTTCTGGGTTGAATTTCATCTGCCACTTCTATGCCCAGCTCAGCATCCTGTCAATGTCCCATTGCAACCTACAACAGCACTCCACGCTGTCCACAACTCCACCAACCTTTGTGTCATCGGCAAACTTACTAACCCACCCTTCCACTTCCTCATCCAAGTCATTGATAAAGATCACAAAGAGCAGAGGTCCCAGAACAGATCCCTGCGGAACACCTGGGAGCTGCCATGACTCTTCCATACTCGAGAAGTCATAGGATCCTGACTCTCCAAAATCTGCAGTCCCTATAGCAACGCATGCAAGGGATAAGGCTACCCTCTCCAAATATGGTTGGTGAGACCTTTATGAAGCCTTCAGATTGATGCAGAACAAAGAAACAAGTCTGCTCAATTTTCCACCATGGCAACACTGAACTAGACCATTTCCTTCCATAAGGTACAGTTTTTGATGCTGTGGCAGGGCATTGCAGTAGAGTCCAGATAGAATGTGCTATGTCATTGAGGCAGGCTGAGCCATTCACAACTGGAGATGATAAAGATGGGAATATCCTGGATAAAGAAGAAATTGGGGATCAAAAGCAATCCTCTAAGGTTGAAGATAATGATGAGGACATTGACAAGTAGGGCCATTCAAGAGAGCATGACAAAGTAATGAATCACTGAGCATGCAACGCCAGAGAGAAACTCAAAGTAACTGGCTTCTAAGATGAATGAGCCAGTTTGGACTTTAATTGTTGAAGTTTCTGCCGCTAAGCTGGGAAGCAGCCCCTGCTGCATGCAAAGGAGATGTGAACCTTTGTTATTGTTGCAGTCTTTGACTTTTGTGTTGATGCATTTATGTCTCATTATCACTCTGTTGTAAGGTTAATATCTTTGGTTGATCCCACTTTCGAGTATCTATGCAATACATAAATGACTGGCATGGTAGGGAAACTTTGGTGCAGTCAGAGAGAGGGCGAATTAACATCACATGGCACTAAAGTTAAGTCTCTCTTAAGTTTTCATTCAGCATTTTGAGTCTTCTGTCATGAATTCTCTCGTGATAGCCAACAGGTCGAGAGGAGTGCTGATGCATCTCTTTTTAATCCTTCATGAGTAACGTTTCAATGTTCAGAACACCCATATAGACAGCATTTAGCCTAACAGCATAGTTCAAGGTTCCCTGGTGTTAGAGGCCAGCTGCAGACAAGGGTTTGATTGCTTATGAGAGATGAGCAATGCTTGACCATTACACTTTCTTTTATTCTTGGAATGCCTCAAGAGACTGCTAATCACTCATCCTGCTCCCATATGAGCAGTTCTGCTCTTCTCTGACCAAATTGCAATTGTGCATTCTCTCCTCAAAAATTGAGAAATCTTATTTCAGCCCTTGCCCCCACCCCAGTCTCAGACTTCTCTACTTGATTGTGCACCAGATTTGCCCAAATAAACCATAAGGAGATGTTGAGTGTGATGGGAGTGGATAGAAAAGCAGTTGGTGATTAATGAGGTGAAGAGCGGAAGATTGCATGACAAAAGCTGTTCTGGGCCTCAGTGGAATGAACATCACAAATTTTGTTTAACCAGACTAGGTGAAAATAGGCAGGATCTTCTCTTTGCTTCTGCAAGGGCCATGTGAATGGCACACATTTAGAGTGAAAGAAATTGTAATAAAAGTTTGTAAGACACTACTCTCTTTTTGTGTGAGATTTTACACCCACATCCAAGAGCTTGAGTTCAAGGCAGACTAATCATGGAGAAGGTAAGATCAAGAACAGTCTTCATTCTTGGGCTTCTTTATAGAACTGGTTATAAAGTCATAGTCATAGAATAATGGATTTATAAAGCACAGAAAAGGACCCTTCAATCCAACTTGTCCACGCCGACCAGATACCCTAAACTGATCTAGTCCCATTTGCCAGCATTTGGTCCATATCCCTCTAAACCCTTCCTATTCATGTACCCACCCAGATGCCTTTTAAATGTTGTAATTGTACCTGCCTCCACCACTTCCTCTTGCAGCCCATTCCATACACACACCAACCTCTGAGTGAAAAAATTCCTCCTCAGGTTCCTTTTAAATCTTTGCCCTGTTATTAAACATTAAGACTAAATTCTACAGTACATAGTATTCAGAGCTTTATTGTCAGTGTTAGAAGTGCAGGTTCCTTTTATGATCAACCAGAACAGGTCCAGAGTTGACTCAGAGCAGATGATGCTCACTGGACTTTGTGTTTAAAAGACGGGTTCCGTGGCCAAGGTGGTTATTAACAGGTCCAGGCAGTGGGCTATGGAGAGGCTCATAGCTGTTAACTAACTGTCCCTTTTCTGCGGTTAGGTTCGTGTCTGGGTGTCCTTGGAGAATGAGCATGCAGTGTCCACTAAAGCACCTGATGCCTTTAGAGAAAGGCGGGCACCACAGGGGTAGAATGCCTTTTCTCTCCTTTCAACTCCATTTTGATTCATTCCTATTCCCCTCTCTCTATCTCTCCCTCACCTTTGATGATATTCATTGCCCTTAAGGGGCTTTGCATATACATTAATCAATTGGGGAACACATATGATTTATTGGTAGTGGTTAATAGGTGGTAAAATACCTTATGTGTTTGGTGATGGGAGAAACAAAAACCATTCAGTTGCGTGTAAGAGTACTTCTGGTTAAAAAGAAGGAGAGTTGGGTTCCAAGGGCTTTTGTGGTGTAGTGGTCGTATCCCTCTCTCTGAGCCAGAAGACCTAAGTTCAAGTCCCATCTGCTTTGGACAGATTGATAAGAAAATGTCAAGAGATGGTTCTATATGAAAGTAAAGAGATGGTTCTAGGTGGTCGTTAATAGGTGAAAATTACCATGGGTGATTTGGTGGTGCATAAAGGAATTGGTTTGCATATAAGAACACTTCTGAATATAAAAAAAAATGGGTTTTACTTGATTTTGAATTAGTCCCATCTCTCTCTCGCTACTTTTCCCTCAATTCTGTTTTCATTGCACTGGCTCTGAGGGGTTTTGCATGTAAACTGGTCATTTAATTAGAAACAGGGGTCATTTAGTGATGGAGGAAATAGTTTTTTTTTAAAAAAGTAACAGATAAATTGATGATAGAAGCATAAAAGCACCCTTCAAGGGAAAGGAGAAACAAAGAGATAGAAAAAAATGGGTTCTTTCCCAGTGGGAAATATGTTTTTCTGGACAGGGAAAGGGTCTGGAAGGTAAATGTAGAAACTGGCATTTTTGATAAACCACAGATTTTTTTTAAAAAAAATCTTTGTAAATCTCTGAAAGTCTTTTGCTGCCTATTTCAACATATAGTTATCAGTTTGTTGAACATATGCCATGTTCTGATCTTACTGTCATGTTATTGAAATACTATTCACATGGTTTTCACAGCCTATGATGTTGCCTGGCCTGCTGTGTTCCTCCAGCTCCACACTGTGTTATCTCAGTCTACTCCATATGCTTTTCTGCCTGTTTCAAATATTTACATGACTAGACTTCACGATTTTGCCTAGCTCTGCACGTTTCTCTTTCTTCTCTTAACTTTTCCCACATTGTCCTGTTTATGCCTCGGAAGGAGTAGCTCCTTGACATCATTACAAGATTATTCCAGGGTCCAAAAGCTCTTACACAACACCTTAGACCATAAAATCCATAAGATACAGGAGCAGAATTACAGGAGCCCGTCAAATCTGCACTGCCATTCGATCATGGTTGATAAAAATAGACCCTGAACTAAGTAGCTACAATCATCTAATGTGTAGTCAGATGCATTATCCATTGTGCTGCTGGCAACATCTACCTTTTGGGATAAATGTAAAGTTATGATTGATTCAAGGAATATACTTGCTTTCGTTAATCATTTCAAGAAGAAAAACAATTACCATAGTTATTTCAATTAATTATTTACTTGTAATAGGTAGAGAAAATGCTTTACTGGTTAGCATTACAATCTGATATTCTTCCCCAATGGCAAATAGAATTTACCAGAATCAATTCCAAGCAGTCAGTGAAACAGCTTCATTTATTTAATCAGCATTTCTTCCCTTGAAAAATGGTCTAGTCCTCTCAAATCTGTTCATTTATATGAGCAAGCATTGTTTCATGAAGTGCTTCATTGCCTATGAAGTGTTTTAGGATCCCAGGACTATTCCCCGCTCGTTCTATGTTACTGTGCCTCCTGTTGTATCATTTTTCTAAAACTGAATAGCTAGGCTTACTTCAGAGGCTATTCAAATGTCAGGCCTATTGGTGTGGGATTGAAATCACACACAAAAAAAGCCACCAAACTTTATATTCCTGAAGAAACATAACTGGATTTATGCAGCCACAACAATCCAACAGCCATTATTTAAAAGTGAATTCTTATTCTCAAAGTACCAGGGTCAGACTTGGAGCTCTTTCCATGTATTCTTAAAGCACCAGATAAACATGGAGGCACTGTATCACAAGTTACGTCATGCTCAAAATTTGTGCTACATGGTGGATTTTAACCCGCATGTGATTTGGCACTTTTTGAAAATATTTAACACCTGTAAGTGAATTAATCAGAGCTAGTATTTTTTTTTTTTTGAAAAAATAACTGGGCCAATGGAATTCAATATAAATCAATGAGCTTTAAAAATGCAAGGTAGTGATGGAGAGAGTCATCAGCAGTGCTATGAAGCAGCACTGCTCAGGGATAACATGCTCACTGATGTCTAGGACCACCCAGCTCCTAACGTCATTTCAGCCTTGGTTCAAACATGGTCAAAGGAGCTGAATTCCAAGGGGTTGGGAGAGTGACAGCCTTTAACATCAATGCTGCAACTCCGGCATTGAAGAGCCCTAGCAAAACTGGTGTCAATGGGAATTCGGGTAAAACTCTTTTATTTGGAGTCGTACCTGGCAGATAGGAAGATGGTTATAGTTGTTGGAGGTCAGTCATGTCAGCTCCAGGGTATCTCTGCAGGAGTTCCTTGGGGTAGTATCCTGGGCCCAACTACCTTTGGCTGCTTCATCAATGACCTTCTGTCCGTCATAAAGTCAGAAGTAAGGATGTTCACCGATGATTGCATGATGTTCAGCAGCATTCGCGACTCCTCAGATACTGAAGTAGTCCATGTATAAATGCAATAAGACCTGGACAATATCCAGGCTTGGGCTGAAAAGTGGCAAGTAACATTCATGCCACACAAATGGTAGGCGATGGCATCTCCAAAAAGACACAATCTAACCACATCACCTTCTCATTCCATGGCATTACAATCACTGAATTCCTCACTATCAATATCTTGCAAGTTACAATTGATCAAAATCTGAGCTGGACTAACCATATACATACAGTGACCACAAGAGCAGGTCAGAAGCTACAAAGACTGCAGCAAATAACACACTTCCTCACTCCCCAAAAGCTTGACCATAACCTACAAAGGCACAGTCAAGAGTGTGATGGAATACTCTCTACTTGCCTGAGTGAGTGCTGCTTCAACAACATTCAAGAAGCTTGACTGCATCCAGGATAAATCAGCCTGCTTGAATGACACCACATCCATAAACATACACTTCTGCCACTGCTGACAATATTAACAGCAGTGTATACTATCTACTCACTATCTACAGGGATGGCACAGTGGTTAGTGCTATTGCCTTGCAACATTGGGGGACCTGGGTTCATTTCCAGCTTTGGGTGACTGCCCAAATGGAGTTTGCACATTCTCTTTGTATCTGTGTGGGTTTCCTCCAGGTGTAATGTGAACTGTTTTTAATACATCAATATTTATTTCCCCCAGTTCTCTAGTCTCCATTTCTTTCTTCACAGTAAAAACTGAGGCAAAATACTCATTTAGTATTTTTCCCATCTCCTGGGGTTCATCACAAAGATGGCCTCTTTGATCTTTAAGGAGCCCTACACACTCTCTAATTACCCTCTTACACTTAATTTACTTGCAGATTCTTTTTGGATTATCCTTAACCTTATCTGCCAATGCTATCTCCTCTTTTCTTTCCTGATTTTTTTCTTAAGAATGCCCCCCCCCTCATTCTTTATATTGATTAAGAGATTCATTTGAACCAAGTTGCTTATATCTAACATAGATTCTCTTTTATTCTTGACTAGAACCTCAATATCTTTCTTCATCTTTTGTACCTTAATCTTACCAGCCTTACCCTTCACTCTAACAGGAACATAATGCCTCTGAACTCACGTCATCACATGCTTGAACGCCTCCCACTTGTCAGACGTCCTTTAACCTGTGAACAATCTACTCCAATCAACTTTTAGAAGTTATTGTCTCATACCATTAAAATTTGTCTTACTCCAATTAAAAACTTTAACTTTTATGGAGGGTTTATCTTTTTACATAATTATTTTAAAACTTATTGAATTATGGTTACTAGATCCAAAATATTACCCTACTTTCACTTCAATCACCTGCTCCGTCTTATTCCCCAAAAGAAGGTCAAGTTTTGCTCCTTCTCTATTTGGAACATTCACATATTGATAAAGAAAATTTTCTTGAACACCAGTTGACAAACTCTTCATCATCCAAACCTTTAACACTATGGTACTCCCAGTCAACGTTTGGAAAATTAAAACCCCCATAATTACAACCTTACTATACTTACATATGTCTAAGATCTCACTTTCTCTCTAACTATTGGGGGGTGGAGCCTATAGAACAATCCTATCAAGGTGATCTTTCCTTTGTTATTTTTAATTTCTACCCATATATTTTCACCGGATGATTTTTCAGCAATATCTTCCTTAGTTACAGCCATCATATTTTCTTGAATCAAAAACATCACTCCCCTGAATTTCTTGACTCTCTTTCTATCCTTCCTAACACATCTAAAATCCAGAACATTGAGCTGCCAGTCTTGCCCATCCCTCAGCCGACTGTCTCTAGTAGCTATGATCCTCCAATCCCACGGTCCTAAACATGTCCTGAGTTCATCAGCCTTACCTGTAAGACCTGTGGAGAAAAATCAGAACAGCTCTGCGGAAGGGTCACTTCACCCAAAATGTTACCTCTGAGTGACCCTTCCGCAAAACTGTTCTGATTTCTCTCCACAGATGTTGCCAGACCTGCTGAGCTTTTACAGCAATTTCTATTTTTTTTCTGATTTGCTGCTTCTACAGTTCTTTCAGCTTTTACCTGTAAGACGCCTTTCATTGAACTAAATGCAATTTAATTCTTCAGGGTTATTATGTTTTCTGACTTTGTTGTCTTTCTTTTCTAATTGACTTGCTCCTTTCACTCCCACGTCCAGCAGCATAAAGTCTCCCCTTAATAGAACTGGCAAATCTCCCTGCTAAGATATTGGTCCCATTCTAATTCAAGTTAAACCCATCCTTTTTGAACAAGTCTTTTCTGTCCCAGAAGAGATTCCACCTGTCCAAAAACCTGAATCCCTGAACAACACACCACCTCTTCAGCCATAGACAGTGTCTTCACTCTAGGGACTGACTCTGAGCTGGCTGTTCTGAGCATTTGTTCAGTGCACATGTAAATAAAGGGTGATTTGGTGATGGGATACCTGCCTTCTTGTACTTATTTCAAATATGCTTGAAACGTTTAGAGACGTTCTTAATCCCAACACCAGGAAAGCAACATACCACCCTAAATTTACATTCACTGCCACAGAATCTGTCTGTGCCCCTGACAGGAGAGTGCCCTATAACAATTATTTTTTCAAATCTTTTCAAATGCTGCCTAACATAAGAATCATCCCTAGTGTCCAATAACTGACTATCCCTTCTATTTTCCTCAGAGACTATTCCTTTCAACAGTACCCAAAACTGAATATCTACTTGATAGAGGAATCACCACAGGAGGCTTAAAATAACTTCTCACTTTTCCTGACAGTCACTCATCTATCTGATGATCCTGCTTTGTAATCACTTTTCTAAGTCTACTAGCCAACTCACTCTCTGCCTCTTATATGCCTTCAATATCATTAATCCTAATAAAAAAGCCACTTTCAATAACACCTTATATATAAAATAAACTACCTTTCATTGCAACAGAAAGTAATGTGAAACTGCAAAAAGAAAGTTTGAAAAGAAATCAAACATATAAAACTTAAATAAAATCAACCACTTAGCTGATAAACTGAATTAAAACTACGCCTCTTCAATAATTTCTGTGGATATTTTAAAAAATCCTCTGCAAAGTCAACCATTTGTAGGGCTCCCCAAACCAAAGACACAACTCCATTTTAAAAGAAAAACTCCTCAACTGTTCACTCCTTAAAACGAGTATGGTTATTTTTTAATGCTTCTAAATTTAGTAAAAAAAGAACTTCAGCCATTCACTGTAGGTCTCTGATAAGCTCGTAAAAACAATCTGTTAGAAAAATAAGTGATTGTTTTTGTTTAGTTTTTTGCGTTCTCTTTTATTTTAAAGAAAACAAAAAAAATCTTATATTAGTGAAATATAATAACTGTAATAAAATAATGATAAATCTGTAAGTAAGCCTGCAATCTCAGGAGCAGCTGCAAGATCCGCATTGCACACACCCAGAGTGAGTAAGTGAGTTAATCCACAGACAAGCCATTTAGATAGATTGACCATGCTAAATTGCTCCATTATGTTCAGGGATGTTCAGTCTAGGTGGGTTAACTATGGTAAATGTGGGGTTATGAGGATAGGGTGGGATGCACTTCGGAGGGTTCGTGCAGACATGCTGGGCCAAATGACCTCTATTTGCTCTGTAGGGATTCCATGATCTACAAGATACACTGCAGAAATTCAACAAATATTCTTAGACAGCTCCTTCCAAAGCCATGACCACTACCATCTCAAAAAGACAAGGACAGCAAATACATAGAAGCACCACCATAAGCAAGTCTCCCTTTAAGCCACTCTTGCTCCTGACTTTGAAATATATTGCTGTTCCTTCAAAATGCTGGAACTCCCTCCGTAATAGCATTGTTGTTTTATCTACAGCACGGGAATTGTTGCAGTTCCAGAAAGCAGATCACTACTAAGCTCTCAAGCACAACTAGGGACAGGAATAAATGCTGGCTGGCCACATGACCCATGAGTAAATATTAAAAAGCAAAGGATTGAGCTTATGAATTTCAAATGCAATTTAACTATTATAGACAGAAAACAACAAAACAAATGAGATAACACAGTGTAGATCTGGAGGAGCACAGCAGGCCAAGCAGCATCAGAGAAGCAGGCAAGTTGACGTTTCACAACAGAAAGAAAAAAGCCATAAAGTAGCAAGACAGAGAAGGAATTCAGCAAATTCACCATCAACCTGAATGTACTAATCAGGGAAATGTGTTACCAGGCTCGTGATCTCGCAGAGGTACATACATTGGTTGAAAGTCCAGTAAAAGTCGCAGAATCTGAGATCCACTATTTCATTCAACCAAATGTGCGACCAAACTTGAAAGAGAGAGAAATAATTCTGATGGCTTTATCCAAACATTTGAATTGTTAACCAGTCACCACAATTCAGACAAAATAAAAATACGTCAGTTAGTTTGCAACTTGCTTAAAGTGAAAAACCACTCATCGTTATCAACACTGTGATACTGGAAGCATTCTATGCTCACTTCTTATTATTTAGCAACTGAAGCACTTGCGCTGAAATTGAAAAACATAAAAAGCGTGCAATTCTGTTCTCACAGGGAGTGGACGGTTGAAATAAATATGAAAATGTAGCTGGAAAGGAAAGGCATAAGAAACAACAAAAACCTTTCCATTTAATGTTGAGGTTTTCTACCCGAGCCATTTAAGAGCCCAGCTCAAATGGATAAATGACAATTGCTTAAAATATTTTTTCAATGTATCCAAGCAAATAATATGGGACTAGGAAAGCAGAAAACAGAGGTACGATGTTATCTATTTAAAACACTACAAAGTTTAGCTATATATGGATTTTTAAAAATATTTTCCAATATGTATTCCTACATCAACATTTATTATGATAACTAACTCTCTGAATTCATCACAGTATAATTACAATGCTTCTTCAGATGGAAGACTTAACCACAACTATTAACAAAGAACTGATCCTACATCCTGTTAAATTTACACGGATAACTTCCATTAAATGCAGATATGAGATAAAAAAAGGTGTGCAACATTAAAACGTAACATTAAAATTATGTCTGCAAATTTCTGTAGTCACTAATTCTGCTTTATTCCAGGATTATAATTATTGTAGCCACATCAAGAGCAGTACCATGGGAAAAGCAATGGCATAAACTAATAAATAAAATGGTGATCTACCCAACCAGGAGTTAAGCTACAGTGGAGATTCTAGTGGTACAGCAAATGATATTGCTGCTGTATTTGCATTGAACCTATTAATTTATAACTTGTTCCGAAGACACATTTTGCCTACTAAAATAGTAATACAAAATCATAATATGCTTTACTTACTGTTAAAAGGAAAACCAGCAAGATTGTTATATCCATATTGAAAGAATGAAAACAGGATTGTGAAAATCAGTTAAGTATAAGACATATTTCAATGACTTCATTTGCAAAACAAATTCAGTTCAACAAGTCTCAATGTGTTTTAACAGAGAAATGGGTGGTAACCGTACTTTACCAATGAATGCAAATATTTAACTTTTTTACTGTTGGCTTATCAATGACAACTGGTCAAAGGTTCCGATATAGATCTTTACCTATGCTTTTACAAACTTCTAAGAAAAGCTAACAATGAATCATCTTCAGAGATAGTCGGAACTGCAGATGCTGGAGAATCTGAGATAACAAGGTGTAGAGCTGGATGAACACAGCAGGCCAAGCAGCATCAGAGGAGCAGGAAGGATAACGTTTTGGGCCTAGACCCTTCTTCAGAAATGGGGGAGGGGAAAGGGTTTCTGAAATAAATAGGGAGAGAGGGGGAGGCGGATAGAAGATGGATAGAGGAGAAGATAGGTGGAGGGGAGACAGACAGGTCAAAGAGGTGGGGATGGAGCCAGTAAAGGTGAGTGTAGGTGGGGAGGTAGGGAGGAGATAGGTCAGTCCAGGGAGGACGGACAGGTCAAGGGGGCGGGATGAGGTTAGTAGGTAGGAGATGGGGGTGGGGCTTGAGGTGGGAGGAGGGGATAGGTGGGAGGAAGGACAGGTTAGGGAGGCGAGGACGAGCTGGGCTGGTTTTGGGATGCGGTAGGGGGAGGGGAGATTTTGACGCTTGTGAAGCCCACATTGATACCATTGGGCTACAGGGTTCCCAAGCGGAATATGAGTTGCTGTTCCTGCAACCTTCGGGTAGCATCGTTGTGGCACTGCAGGAGGCCCAGGATGGACATGTCGTCTGTGGAATGGGAGGGGGAGTTGAAATGTTTCGTGACTGGGAGGTGCAGTTGTTTAGTGCGAACCAAGCCTAGGTGTTCTGCACTCCCTCCCCGCAATAACAACCAAAACAGAATCCCCCTCGTCCTCACGTACCACCCCACCAACCTCTGGATCAGACACATCATCCTCTGACATTTCCGCCATCTGCAATCCGACATTTTTCCCTCCCCACCCTTATCTGCTTTCCGGAGGGACCACGCTCTCCGTGACTCCCTTGTCCGCTCCACACTCCCCTCCAGGCCCACCACACCTGGCACTTTTCCCGGCAACCGCAGGAAGTGCTACACCTGCCCCTACACCTCCCCCGTCACCCACATCCCAGGCCCCAGGAAGACTTTCCACATCAAGCAGATGTTCACCTGCACATCTGCTAATGTGGTATACTGCATCCGCTGTTCCCGTTGTGGCCTCCTCTACATCAGGGAAACCAAGTGGAGGCTTGGGGACCGCTTTGCAGAACACCTATGCTTGGTTCACACTAAACGACTGCACCTCCCAATCGCGAACCATTTCAACTCCCCCTCCCACTCCTCAGATGACATGTCCATCCTGGGCCTCCTTCAGTGCCACAACGATGCTACCCAAATGTTGCAGGAGCAGCAAATCATATTCCGCTTGGGAACCCTGCAGCCCAATGGTATCAATGTGGACTTCACAAGCTTCAAAATCTCCCCTCCCCCTACCGCATCCCAAAACCAGCCCAGCTCGTCCCCACCTCCCTAATCTGTCCTTCCTCCCACCTATCCCCTCCTCCCACCTCAAGCCCCACCCCCATCTCCTACCTACTAACCTCATCCCGCCCCCTTGACCTGTCCATCCTCCCTGGACTGGCCTATCTCCTCCCTACCTCCCCACCTACACTCACCTTTACTGGCTCCATCCCCGCCTCTTTGACCTGTCTGTCTCCTCTCCACCTATCTTCTCCTCTATCCATCTTCTATCCGCCTCCCCCTCTCTCCCTATTTATTTCAGAAACCCCTTCCCCTCCCCCATTTCTGAAGAAGGGTCTAGGCCCAAAACGTCAGCCTTCCTGCTCCCCTGATGCTGCTTGGCCTGTTGTGTTCATCCAGCTCTACACCTTGGTATCTCAATAAATCATCTTTATTTTATTACAGATTTCTTTTATTGAATTATGGGGCATAAATGTCACTGGCAGGACCAGCGCTTATTGCCTATCCCTCGTTTTCTTTGAAAAGGTGTTTGTGAGCTGCCTTCTTAAACTTTAAGATGTATTTGTTACCTGGTTGTAAGGAAATACTGCTTGAATAGCAGAAGTACATTCAACAAATGCATTTAAAATGAATTAGATGAAAATTGGAAGCAGGGATTTGAAGGCTATGGAAAAAGAACAACAGAGTGGGATAGAGTGCATAGATCTTCCAGAAAACCCGCTTAAACATAATGGAATGAGTAGTTCCTTCTGGGCAGCATTATTCTGTGATTTCACTGAAATGGGGTAGGAGATGAGTGGGAGCAAAACTCATCTCTGTACCTTCAACTGCGCAGAACATTGTAGAGCTAGAACAAGATGCCAGAAGAAGGCAGGGGAAGGGAAGCTGCAGTCTAGAGAGCTGCATTCTCTCCAGATTTTATGTGAAAATATAATTTATGAAAAATACCATCAATGTTAATTCCTCATTCACTAATAGTCTCAAATTCTTTGCTTTTAATTTGTCAATAACCATGACACCAACTTAGACGCCACATCACAAAAATAAGAGACAATACCAAAAAAATTAAATCCAAAATTTATAAATTAATTATCTGATAATTCAGGCAAGAATAAATGTTAATTTAGTGCCTTTTTTGTGTGCCTTTGCCTATCTTAATGCTTCCACAAGATCTTTTCTCAGTCACTCTAGTGTGACTGGTTAAAAGTTATTTGCTTTAGGTGTATGCATACGGTACATAGCTTACACATGACCTTGGTAGATGACCTCAAATAGTTCTGGACCTAGAATGCCCAGCTGCCAACTGCAGCATTTTAGCCTGAACTGTAGCAGTTTGGCTGGCTGGCTTGCTGGAGAAGCATACCTATGACTCTAATTCTCTGACAGTTACCTCAAATACACCTCCTCAAAGTGCCAATTGTAAGGATTCTATTCCATTCTCTCAGTTTCTCTATCTCCATCATATCTTCTTTGACAATGTCAACTCCAATGAGTTGGTTTCAACATGACCTACATTTTACTTCAAAAGTAGATTCTCCCTGATTGTGATTGATAAGGCCCTCATCGCCTTCCATCCTTCCCAGAACAATGATAGGGGTTCTGCCATTTCTGCCACAATCAAACACATTTTCCCCTCCCCTCCACTGCCAGCATTCCATAAGGACCATTCTCTCTGTGACAACTTGGACCATGCCTCCATCACTCCTTAAGCTTCCTCATTCCACTGTGGCACCTTCCTATGCAATTGCAGAAAATCACATTCACCTCTTCCCTCTTTACTGTGTAAAATCCTAAACACATGCTACAGGAGAAGCAGGCTTTTATTATCAATCCCTTACCGTAATTGCCGCTCACAAACGGTTTCCTTTATATTGGCAAGGCCAAAAGCAGACTGGGTGACCACTTTGTGGAAATCTCCACTCTGTCCATGGTAATGACGACAAGCTTCCAATTGCTTACTATTTCAATAAACCACCTTGCTCTCATGCCGATATTTCTGACCTGGGCATGTCGCAGTTTTCCAACAAAGCCCAATGCAAGTTCAAGGAACACCACCTTGTTTACCGCTTGGATACTTTACAACCTCAACATGTCAACATTGAATTCCACAACTTCAGAGGCTGACCACATGATCTCCATCTCTCTTAGATTCTTCCCCCAGCCCTTATTTGTATCTCATTTACTTTGTTCTCAACAGAAAGGACCCATTTTCCCCCTTCCATATCTTAATTTTACATCTCCATTTCTCTTTCACTACAATTAACACCCCTTTTATATTTAGCACTGGGCTTCAAAGCCATCTGCTGCCCTCACCCCACTCCCCACCTCTGTGAAAAGTATATATAAATACATTTTCCAACCCCTTTCAGTTCTGAAGAAGAGTCATACTGAACTTGAAACATTAACTCTGTTTTTCTCTCCACAGATGCTACCAAACCTGCTGTGTTTCCACGGCATTTTCTATATTTATTAATGGAAACTGATGTCTCTGCTATTACTGTGCCGCAATGGCAGTTTCCTCCCACTCAAGGTGCCTTCAGGGTGTAGTTTCCACTCCTGCTGGTGCTCACTTTTGCCCTTACTATGAAAACACATGAGACGGCCCATCATGCATAACCTAGCCCCTAGGTGCTCCCAAAAGCAACTTCGTAATTAGTCACCGATGGGGAGGCATCTGCTGCAGCTACTTCTGGGTTCCTAACTCAGAATCTACCTAACATCGAAATAGTTCATGAGAACAAACGTATAAACAGATCAAATGCAAATTTAAATCTGAAATCAGAAGCTCTTTCTCAGACAGTGGTTGACATGGAACATAGAACATAGAACATAGAACATAGAACATAGAACAGCACAGGCCCTTCGGCCCAAACTGTTGTGCCAACCTATTATCCTAATAAGGTCAATCTACCCTGCATACTCTACATTTTACTATCCTCCATATGCCTATCCAAGAGTCGCTTAATAGTCTCTCAAGTATCTGACTCCACTACCACTGCCGGCAGCGCATTCCACACACCCACCACTCTCTGTGTGAAGAACCTACATCGGACATCTCCCCTATATCTTCCTCCAATCACCTGAACATTTTGCCCCCTCGTAATTGTCATTTCCGCCCTGGAAAAAGTCTCTGACTATCCCACTCTATCTATGCTTCTCATCATCTTGTAAACCTCTATCAAGTCACCTCTCATCCTTCTTCGCTCCAATTAAAAAAGCCCTAGCTCCCTCAACCTTTTCTCATAAGACCTGCCCTCCAGTCCAGGCAGCATCCTGGTAAATCTCCTCTGCACCCTCTCTAAAGCTTCCACATCTTTCCTGTAATGAGGTGACCAGAACTGAACACAATATTCCAAGTGTGGTCTAACCGGAGATTTATAGAGCTGCAGCATAACCTCATGGCTCTTAAACTCAATTCCCCTGCCAACGAAAGCCAACACACCGTACGCCTTCTTTACAACCCTATCAACTTGGGTCGCAACTTTGAGGGATCTATGGATGTGGACCCCAAGATCCCTCTGTTCCTCCACACAGCCAAGAATCCTGCCATTAACCCTGTATTCTGCATTCAAATTCGATCTTCCAAAATGAATCACTTCACACTTCTCTGGGTTGAATTTCATCTGCCACTTCTTCGCCCAGCTCAGCATCCTGTCAATGTCCCGTTGCAACCTACAACAGCCCTCCACATATCCACAACTCCACCAAATTTCATGTCATCGGCACACTTACTAACCCACCCTTCCACTTCCTCTTCCAAGTCATTTATAAAGATCACAACGAGCAGAGGTACCAGAATAGATCCCTGCTGAACACCACTGATCACCGAGCTACAGGCTGAATAATTTCTATCTACTACCACCCTCTGTCTTCTATTGGATAGCCAGTTTTGTATCCAGACAGCCAAATTTCCCTGAATCCCATGCCTCCTTACTTTCTCAATGAGCCTACCATGTGGGACATTATTGAATGCCTTGCTAAAATTATTAAACACCATATCCACTGCTCTACCTTCATCGATGTGTTTTGTCACATCCTCAAAGAATTCAATAAGGCTTGTGAGGCATGACCTGCCCCTCACAAAGCAATGCTGACTATTTCTAATCAAATTGTGCTTTTCCAAATAATCATAAATACTATCTCTCGGAATCCTCTCCAATAATTTTCCCACCACAGAAGTAAAACTGACTGGTCTGTAATTTCCAAGATTATCCCTATTCCCTTTCTTAAACAAAGGAATGACATTTGCCACCCTCCAATCTTCTGGCACTACTCCAGCGGACGGTGAGGACACAAGGTCATTGCCAAAGGGGCGACAATCTCTTCCCTCGCTTCCCATAGAAACCTTGGGTATATCCCATCTGGCCCAGGGGACTTATCTATCCTCATGTTTTTCAAAATTTCTAGCACATCCTCCTTCCTAACAACAACCTATTCGAGCATATCTGCCTGTTTCATGCTGTCCTCACAAACGTCAAGGTCCCTCTCACTGGTGAATACTGAAGCAAAGTATTCATTAAGGACCTCCTCTGACTCCGCACATAAGTTCCCTCCACTGTCCTTGATTGGTCCTACCCTCACTCTGGCCATCCTCTTGTTCCTCACTTAAGTATAGAATGCCTTGGGGTTTTCCTTAATCCTATCCGGCAAGGTTTTCTCATACCCGCTTCTAGCTCTCCTAAGTCCATTTTCAGGTCCTTCCTGGCTACCTTGTAGACCTCTAGAGCCCTGTCCGATCCTTGCTTCCTCAACCTTAAGTAAGGTTCCTTCCTCCTGACTAGGTATTCCACATGTCTTGTCATTCAAGGTTCCTTCACCTTACCATCATTTCCTTGCCTCAGTGGGACAAACCTATCCAGTACCTATAGCAACTGCTCCCTCAACAACCTCCACATTTCTGTCATGCATTTCCCTGAGAACATCTGATCCCAACTGATGCTCCATAGTTCTTGCCTAATAGCATTGTAATTCCCCCTCCCCCAATTAAATACTTTCCCATACCGTCTGCTCCTATCCCCCTCCATGACTATAGTAAAAGTCAGGGAGTTGTGATCACTATCACCGAAATGCTCTCCCAGCGAGAGATCTGACACCTGGCCCGGTTCGTTGCCAAGCACCAAATCTAATATGGCCTCCCCTGTAGTCGGCCTATCTACATATTGAGTCAGAAATCCTTCCTGGACACATCTGACAAAATCTGCTCCATCCAAACTATTTGCACTTAGGAGGTTCCAGTCTACATTAGGAAAGTTGAAGTCGCCCATGACAACAACCCTATTACTTCTTCACCTTTCCAAAATCTGTCTCCCAATCTGTTCCTCAGTGTCTCTGTTGCTATTGGGGTTCAATAGAAAACTCTCAAGAAAGTGACTGCTCCTTTCCTGTTTCTGACTTCCACCCATACTGACTCAATAGAGAAACCCTCCTCCATGACCTCCCTTTCTGCAGCTGTGATACCATCCCTGATTAGCAATGCCACTCCCCCACCTCTTTTACCTCCCTCCCAATTTCTATTGAAACACCTATACCCCGGAACATCCAACAACCATTCCTGCCCCTGTGTTATCCAAGTCTCTGTAATGGCCACAACATTGTAGTTCCATGTACTGATCCATGCTTTAAGTTCATTACCCTTATTCCTGACTCTTCTTACATTGAAGTAGACACACCTCAACCCATCGCACTAACTGCCACTTTGCCGTATTTACTGCTTATCCTTCCTCATCGACTCTCTGCTTGCTCTATAGAACATAGAACAGTACAGCACAGTACAGGTCCTTCAGCCTACGATATTGTGCTGAACTTTTACCTTAAACCTAAGGTCTATCTAACCTCTTCCCCCACCTTATACTATCATCCATATGCCTATCTAATAGCTGCTTAAATGCCCCTAATGAGGCCGACTCCACTACCCTCTCCAACAATGCATTCCACGCCCCTACCACTCTCTGAGTAAAGAACCTACCTCTGTTGTCTCCCCCATATCTACCTCCACTCACTTTAAAACTATGCCCTCTCGTAACAGCTACCTCCACCCTAGGAAAAAGTCTCTGGCTGTCCACTCTATCTTTACCTCTGATCATTTTGTACACCTCTACCAAGTCACCTCTCATCCTTCATCGTTCTAAAGAGAAAAGCCCTAGCTCTCTCAACTTCTCCCCATAAGACCTTGCCTCCATTCCAGGCAACATCCTGATAAATCTCCTCTGCACCTTTTCCAACGCTTCCACATCTTTCCTGTAATGAGGCAACCAGAACTGGACACAATACTCCAGATGAACACTCCATTGAATTAAAACTAACTGGCCTGTAATTTCCAGGGTTATCCCTGTTCCCTTTTTTGAACAAGGGAATGACGTTTGCCACTCTCCAATCTTCCCGCACTATATCCGTGGACAGTGAGGACGAAAAGATTGTCGCCAAAGGCCCTGCGATCTCTTCCTTCGCTTCCCATAGAATCCTTGGAAAAATCTCATCAAGCCCGGGGGATTTATCTATCTTCAAGTTCCTCAAAATTCCTAGCACATCTTCCTTACTAACATCGACCTCCTCTAGCCTACCAACCCGTTTCACACTGTCCTCCCCTACAACTAGGTCCCTCTCAGTTGTGAATACCGAAGAAAAATATTCATTAAGGACCTCTCCTATCTCTTTAGGCTCCGTGCACAAATTCCCTTTACAATCCTAGAACGGCCCTACCCTTTCTCTGATCATTCTCTTATTTCGCACGTACGTGTAAAAAGCCTTGGAGTTTTCCTTGATCCTATCTGCCAAAGTTTTCTCATGCCCCATTATAGCTCTCCTAAGCCCTTTCTTCAGCTCCTTCCTGGCTAACTTGTATTCCCCTCGAGCCATTTCCAATCCTTGTTTCCTAAACCATATATAAACATCCTTCTTCCTCTTAACTAGTCGTTTGACCTCTCTCAAGAACCAAGGCTCCCTTACTCGACCACATCTTCCCTGCCTGCTCGGGACAAACATATCAATCACACGCAGTATGCATTCCTTAAACAATCTCCGCATTTCTATAGTGATCTTCCTTGACAGCATCTGTTCCCATTTTATGTTACCTACTTCTTGCCTAACAGAATTATAATTACCTTTCCCCCAATTATAAACCTTACCCTGCTGTATGTACCTATCCTTTTCCATGACTAGTGTAAAAGTAACAGAGTTATGATCGCTACCACCAAAATGCTCTCCTACCAACAGGTCTAACACTTGGCCCGGTTCATTGCCAAGCACCAAATCCAAAG
>NC_063350.1:36196332-36232243 GCF_021869965.1 Rhincodon typus
CCTTATTTCTGATACTTCTAGCATTGAAGTATACACACCTCAAACCATCTCTGTGTCCGCAATTACGCTCCATCGACTGCATTTCTTTATAAAGAACCTCACTCCCTGTTGTGTCCGTTGGAAGGCTGAATACCTCATCCTCTGAATTATAAATCCAGTTCCCCACTCCCTGCCAATCTAGTTTAAACCATCCTGTATAGCTGGAGCAAACCTCCCTCCCAGGATATTTGTGCCCTTCCGGTTCAGGTGCAACCCGTCCTTACTATACAGGTCCCACCTTCCCCAGAATGTGCTCCAATTATCCACATAATGGAAGCCCTCCCTCCTACACCAGCCCTGTAGCCACGTGTTTAGCTGCACTCTCTCCCTATTTCTTACCTCATTATCACATGGCACTGGTAGTAATCCAGAGATAACTACCCTGTTTGTCCTGGACTTCAGCTTCCAACCTAACTTCCTGCACTCGTTTTTCACATTCTCAGTCCTTTTTCTACCTATGTCTTTGGTACCGATGTGTACCATGACTGCTGGTTGCTCACCATCCCCCTTCAGGATCTCAAAGACATGATCCAAGACATCACAGACGCTGGCACCCGAAAGGCAACGTACCATCCATTCATCTCATTTGCGTTCACAGAACCTCCTGTCTGTGCCTCTTACTATTGAATCCCCCACTACAATTGCTCTCCTATTCTCCCCCTTTCCCTTCTGTGCCACAGGGCTAGGCTCAGTGCCAGAGACCTGGCTGCTAAGGCCTTCCCCTGTTAGGTCGTCCCTCCAACAGTATCCAAAATGATATACTTACTATTGAGGCGAATGGCCATAGGGGATCCCTGCACTGTCTGCCCATTCCCTTTGCCCCTCCTGACACCTACCAGCTACTTCTGTCCGTACACTGGCTACCTCATCCTCTGATTCATAGCTCCGGTTCCCATCCACCTACCAAACTAGTTTAAACCCTCCCAAAGAGCTCCAGCAAATGTCCCGCCCAGGATATTGGTGCCCCTCCAGTTCAGGTGCAACCCGTCCTTCCTGTACAGGTCTCACCTTCCCCAGAGGCTATCCCAATGATCTACAAATCTGAAGCCCTCCCTCCTACACCAGCTCTGTAGCCATGTGTTCAGCTGCGCTGGCTCTCTGTTTATAGCCTCACTAGCCCATGACACCGGTAGTAATCCTGAGATTACTACTCTTCTCGTCCTGGCTTTCAGTTTCCATCCTAACTCCCTATAATCACTTCCTCATCCTGTTTCTTAGCTATGTCATTGATACCGATGTGTACCACGACTTCTGGCTGCTCTCCCTCACCCTTAAGACCCGATCCAAGACATCCCTGACCCTGGCATCCGGGAGGCAACATACCATACCAGTCTCACTCGGTACCACAGAATCTCCTATCACTATCGCTTTCCTATTCTCCCCATTTCCCCTCTGAGCCACAGTGCCAGGCTCAGTGCCAGAGACCTGGCCGCTATGGCTTTCCCCTGGTAGGTTGTCCCCCCAACAGTATCCAAAACGGTATACTTATTATTCAGGGAACGGCCACAGGGGATCCCTGCACTGTCTGCCTATCCCCTTTCCCCCTCCTGACAGCCACCAGCTACCTTTCTCCTGTACCTTGGGTGTGACCACCTCCCTATAACTCCTCTCTATCGCTGCTTCGTGAGACAAGTTTCTATACAGAAAAGCTTATCTTCCAGGCTGCCCCCTGGCTCGCGCTCTCACCACACACGACGCTGAAAGCAAGACATTGGAACATTCTGTAAATACTTATTAAAGTTTGCATGTTATAAATTGAAATGTTACAAGATATTGTACAATATGAAAATACCCAACCCTCAGTGACCAGCTTACCACTAATTGCTACATCTATGCCTGAATTAATCACCACTGGTTTACAAGGTGAAACTAAAGCCACTGCAGAAAAATCCCTGACATATGTGGATTTCTTTTCTTATTCATTCATGGCATTGTTAGCTAGGCCAGCATTTATTGCTCAACCCTAATTGCCCAGAAGAGTCAACCACATTTCTGGGTGGTATTGTTCAATCGTATTGCCATACAACAATACAACTTGTGAGTTGAGCTGTATTTCTTTTAAAATTGTATACAGGTTAGAGCACGTAACAAAGATTTGCTTGTTCTGCAATCTACTTAAATATGCAGACGTCATATACAAGATAACAAAATCAACTCTAGAAATAATCTTGTAATGCAGACAGTTTGCAACTCCCATTTCATCACAGTGTGTTTTTTTTAGGTGCTCCACCCATGATCAACAATACACACCTTTTCTGACTATAGAATGTGCAATTAATCATATAATCAGACAACAAAGAAAAGAAGTTTGAGAAAAGTCAGTTATATGGAAATAAACTAAAATTCAAATCTGGAGTGATTTGTGTAGTCCTCATATATCATTGATTCTTCATACACTAAAATCAGTTTAACGTTTCCTCATTCTGATACTTTACAGTGTTAATACTGTTACAATATTATTTTTTTAGAAATTACACCCAACCCTTAGAGTTAACATTGTATAGGTATTTAAAATAATGTATTCCTCTTGCCTTATGCAGTCTAACAACTTCCTTCTTTCTCTTTAAAATTCCCCTCCATTTAAATACTGAAATGATTGTAACATCACACTGCTTGTAGTAATATATGTTCTAATGTCCGTGATTTCTTGTTCAGTAAACTTTGAATCTCAGCCAGGTTATTGTAATGCAGGAGGGAGTGAGACTATGGTGCTAAGTAGAAGACAGGTGACTATGGAATTGAAGGAATTTCTACTTAAAACAATCTTCAGCTGAAGAAAATAAAAACTGGGAGTTCATCTTGAAATAGCCTTCTAAATAATAGGCTCTAAGCAGTGCAAATAAAGAATTGCAACCTGTAATAATTTTGTGATGTAAACTGTGAGATGTATTTATTTTCATATTATTTATTGTAAGTTTGGGTTTCTGGTATGCTACTAACCATTGGGTTTTCTGTGTGCTTAAATTCAATAAGTAACATGTAGTTATTTTAGGAGCCATTTCTTTTAAAACGATCTTTGAGGCTTAACTTTGGAACTAATGGGGTTTTTGTAGATATTTTCACTCAACATGTTTTGATGCATGTTTTGAGTAGGCAAGACAGGAATATGGGTCTTATAAATTGGTAGAATTTTACAACCAAAGAAGATAAACAAGCTCCAGTTTCAAAGGCAGCAGAGGTTTCTTTCTTTAGCTTAAGGAAATATTCAGAATGTATGATGCTAAGAAATGAAAGAATCCAAAGTATTGCAGCTTTGTGTTGTTGGATAGGCAATGGTGTTGTCTTCAACAATTCCTGGGTTGGGACAGAATCTGCAAACAATATATACAGAAGCAAAGAAATTAGTCTGACTTACATTCACCTGGCGCTTCCTGCTATTGAAATAAAGCCTTTCACAGCAAGCTACTGCATCAAGTTATTGTAAATTCATAGGCAATGCACATTTTCTGTAATTGTCTCCAAAGACTGATGGAATCGGTATTGACTGACAGTTCAACTGTAGGGTAGTCTTCCAAATGGTCTTCTGAAGGTGGTGACTGCCTAAGATTCCCTGGCTAAATGTAATGACCAATGTCCATACTTGGCATTGAGCTAAGAGTAGAATTTGGCCCTGAAAATTGGTCAAGGCCATGCACGAGTGCAGAAGAGGGTGATGGACATATTGAAACCTGGAGGAAGTCATTATTGGACGATTGAGGATAGGCCCAGGAGCACTCAACTCCATGTAGATGCTGAGTGGACTGGTGATGGTTGTGGGGATGTTTGTCAGTGTGGCAAGATATTATAGAGCAAGCAATGGGAAATGTATGGACATTTGGTAGAGTTTGCTCCCAAACGTGCAACAATGGAAGAGTCCATCAATGCTGTGAGGTTGACAAAGACTCACTTTTGAATTCATGTCCTCTTCCATGAAACGTGTCTCACAGTTGAGGCTCCACAATAATGTGAGCAGCCATGTCAACTGTGGATATCCCTTGTTGCCTGGTTTGCTGTGTGGTCAAGGTCAGGTATGTTTAGTTTGCCAGAGTATGCTCTTAAGTCTATAGTCTTAAATGCAACAACACTGTCCTTATTCCTAGATTAATACAAACATTATAGATATTTTATTCAGCCTCTTCAGACTTGGGACATGACACACCTCTGGCGCACCTAGGCCTTCCAGTTCTACCACTGTGCCCCAAGGGCCCTCTACACAAACATTATATCTTCACATGAAGTTAGAGTTTCTGCTCCCTTCCAGGACTTTCCACCTACTTGTATGACTTTAACATGATTGCTCCATCATTATTACAAACGCTCCTGGTGTTAAACTCATTACTCTACCTCGGCCAGGATCCATCCGTCATGGCTTTCCGCTGGGGTGAACTATCCAGGTGCCTGGGACTGACTCAAAATGAAAATATCATGATAGCTTCTGGGAAACCCAGCACACACAGGATCCATTTATAGTAATTACACAAGAGCTGAACACTGAGGGAGTGATATAAACATCTGGCTGCTGAGGAAGACTAGATGAACACAGCTAACAAGCCTCAAACCTGAGGGAATCCATCCAGGATAGCAAAGCTGATGTCCCTCTGACCTGACTTGCATTACTGGGCCAGAAGCTTACATACTCCGCTGCTCTCACAAAACACATGCAAACTTTGCTCACCAACTTGTCCATTATATCTATAGACCCTGTGCATTGGCTAATGCCTTCTTTGAGCATTCACCTGTCTTGTTAAGCCCCCCATGTGTCCCGCATGCTTTATGTGTAGTAGCACAGCCTCGCACCATCGCTGATCCTCTAGCTACTGCTGTCCAATCCCACACAGGTGCTAATGTTCCTTCACTTTGATTCTCTTCCTGACTGGGAAAGGCAACTACTGAATGTAGGGTACAGAACTCCCTTTCTAGCTTTAACCCTTAGTGGCCTTCTCTGGCCTTGCTATAGGGATTCTGTAAAAAAACACACCTTCCCAGTTACTTCCCACAGCTATAATTTCACACAACAAGCTCTTTAAAACACCCTTCCATCCATTGGTAGCTGTGATCTCTATTGTCTGGCATGAGTGAGTCACATTATTTTACAATTGAGAAACAGTGCTGTTGACAGGTTCTTTCTTGCTCTGGCGATATTCCCTTGGGATTGGTATCACGTCAATCTTTGACTTAATGAGACTTCTAAGACATTATTTAAGATATCATCCTTGATTGGGTCAAAGTAGGGATGAAGTCAATGCGGCTGAGGTGAAGAGAGTAAGGTGGAAAAATCGTGGGAGCACGTTAAGTGAAAAAGACCGCTTAGCCCAGTGAAGTTTCTGTTTCCTTTGCCTCAATGAATAATCATTGTGCTCCCCTCCACTACAACTATTAAGCCTCACAGGAGATGTGTATCTTCAAGCAAATGCCTATCACTGCTCAAAATCATTGTGAAAGAGCCCGTCTTAACTCGATGTCAGCCACCGGCAGTGAGCTCCTATTCCCGTTCTGGGCAGCTATTGAGAAGTTCGACCAGTGACAGAAAGACATCAGAGAGCTATTCCAACATGTTCTTTCATTATTTTCCCTCCCCAACAACATCAGGCCCACCCCCATCTCAATACCAATTGCAACCACACCTTGATGGTACCTTAGATTGTATCTTAGAACTGACATCAAGTAAAGAATTGCAATGATTCCAAACCATTGTCTGTACAAGAACGCACCTATCAACAACATCAGTAACATGAAATTCCAGGAAATCGGTTATTGCATCTTACAATTGAGAATCATTGTGATTCACTTATCTATGCAACTACTTTAACAAAAATAGGTGCCTTTTTAAAAAAAAATAAAGGATTATCATGCAATCAAAATGAAACAGAAAAGTAAACAAGTGTTCCAGTTATGGAAATTGATATTGAATATGTTGCTGGCTATGTGGTTTTACTTCATAAACTGTTTGACCAGCCTGAAAAATTCAATATCACTTCCATCATTGGGTCAAGTATGCATTTTTGCTTCTTCATTCTGTTTAAGTTAGGATGCCAGAAAGGAAAAAAAAGGCATTACATTTGTCTCAATTAATAAAACCTCCAAAAGATTACAGTTAATCCAGAAGAGCAGTATTTTAATTCTGGAATGGCAGTACTACAGAAACAGTCAGGTAGTGTTTTCCTGAAATGTGCTGCCATCTCATGACTGATTAACGTATCTGAAATTTGTAAAAACTACTTGCTACAGTTTAATATGTAACACTGCAATTAACTGGGAAACTGGGTTCCACAATTACGAAAAAAATAAGTTGTGTTAAACTCACATCCTAGCACTGAGCTTATATCTTTACGTTCGTGAGTAGTAAAATTGGTTTCAGAGTAACAATGGCAATAACGAAAAGGGAGTTTGGACTTCAGAAAGTGGCAGCATAGCCCATGCAGCATGCCATGTTTGTCTGGGAGATGGCACAGGTATGTCATACATGCTATTAGAAACACTTCCTTTACAACATTCACAGTAGTTTTAATCTTAATTTATATTTTGTATGTTGTGCAATAAGAACCAAGTGATATAGGGCTCCAGCTTCTCATATTTGACTAAATAGCAATTTCAGAGAGGTTTAAGGAGGATCTCTTTTCATGAGCCTGGTGACACTTTTCACACAATCATACACTGCTCATCTAATTAATCAACCAGCTTCCATGGTAACCTTCTCATTGGAACATGTGCTGACAGAGTCAGAAGTGCTCACTGGTACTGAGCCCTTCGGCATAGACACCATATTTAAATGTCAGGTTGGAAGCATTTCAAACACTGCAAGCCAGGACCTACCATTGGAAATCTTTTGAAATATCACATTTCAGAGGGAAGTGGTGCAAGAAGTAATGAAGTTAGCATCCCATTTCACCCACAGGGACCTGGAGGTCCTGGTGAAAAGGAAGTTCCTCAGATCTCTAAATGAGACCGCAGCTCTAAACTTCTGCCAGACTGGCCAGAGACAGCCACCCACATCAGTACAGTGTCTGCAATCTGGAGGGGTGCTCAATAATGTTGCACAGAGGATAATGACCTTCTGTGCTCCTCAAAGACAAATGCCATCACCTCACTGTTATGATCCCAGATGATGTTATTAATGGACTAGTCAGATCCCATACTGAAACCTGGCTCCATATTTCATTTGTTTCAATTTAAATGAGGCATTCTCTTACTGAATCATAAGCATGCAACATTGTAGATTTTATTGTAATAATAGAACAGAACTTTATTTACCAAATAAAATAGAATAAACCAAGTCATTTACTTATAGCACAAGTTCAAAGATTTTTAATCACAAAGTAAAAGTATAATCCCATCACTGTCACAGAACCTCAAAGATTCCTTGGCCTGATCAATACTGACTAGTTTCAACTGGATTTGGCAGAGTTCAACAAGTCCATGAGATAGCCTTTCAGACAGGCTGAACAATGGTACTGGAACTAGGACCAGCAAAACACTTTGAAATATTTCCTAATCTCTTCTGAAATCTCAGCAAACTGCATTCACACTTAACAAAAACCAAAAGAACTGCGGATGCTGTAAATCAGGAACAAAAACAAAGTCACTGGAAAAGCTCAGCAGGTCTGGCAGCATCTGTGGAGGGGAAAACAGAGTTAACGTTTCGGATCCGGTGACCCTTCCTCAGAACTAAGGGAACTAAAGGTTTAGTTTAACAACTTTAGTAACTGCAGATGTATCATCTGCAGAACCAGAAGCAATAGCCTTTCAAATGCAAAAAAACAGCAAGTGTCTAGCACATATCTGGGTCACTATCAAACACAGAACAATGCCAGACAATGATAAAGGAAAAGGTTTTGGCAGTAATGCGGGAATATTAACATTTTTCAGATTACATTTTAGCATTACGATTCAAAATTGAAACTGATCAACAAATCGTCAGTCATTCTTCTGAATTGTCAGTAAATAGACAAGTTGTCAAAGAGGATTCAGCAGTTCAGGTTAAAATTCATATGATATAATTCCACCACCAAACTGGTAAAGTAAAAGTACCACACAACAGCAAACACACTATCTAGAATACCGTCAAGTGGAACTGAGCAGGAGGACTTATACTTTATCAAGGAAGTTGAAATGCTTAATCATTTAGTACTTATCAGCTACTGAGAGGAAGTTGCAAGAGAAGACAAACCCAAAAGCGGAACAAAAAAGGCCTTCAAATCCAGAAATATTGTCTGGAAGGATGGCCAGACTACATTCAAGGTTCTGAACAGCTCAAACCATCACTGATAGTTCATTGGTCTTCTACATGAGACTTGTCGTACCAAGTGTTCTTCAGTTTGAAATTCAACAAATTCTGCAAGGACATCTAAGAATAAAAAAAGTCTCAAGCAAGGGCACAGTCATCATTCTGGTGGCCAGGTATTACTCATTCTATAGACAACAATTTCTCATTTCATACCTTTTGCGGTGAATAATTAAAAGCTAAAGGAACCACTGTTACTTTTTTCTTTATCATGAAGGCCATAGAAGTGCCTGGGAATGGATTTATTTGAGTCCGCAGAAAAATAAATTCCTCCGAGTTATAGATTACTCTTCCAGAGAAGTTGAAACCAACTATCTGTATAGTATCACAATAGACTGAATCAATCAATCCTGAAGAGAATTTATTCCAAATGTGGGATCCCAGACATTGTAGTGTCAGACATAAATCTGCAATTTGCAAATGAACTATTCCAAAATATTGCAAATAAAATATCTTTGTTCACATTACTGGTTCACATCACCATCCTCAAGCAAGTAGAGAGGCCACAAGAGCTGTACGAGTATTAAAGCTTTATTAAGGGAACATGGTGACATCAATCTAGTTCTTTGAAGTTTATGATCATCAATATTACAGAACATGTTGTCACAGAGTTCCTAATTGGAAGGAAATTTAAAACTTCTCTTCCTGTTACATGCATGAAAACCTAACATTACAAGACTATGAGAGAGAAAAACATAGGAAAAGGAGAGAAGAGACCTTCAATACAGGAAACTTTAACTTCCTACACAAAGCATAACTCATCAGCATTTAAGACAGGGGAGAGAACGTGGGTCAGATTTTTGCCAAATGATAAAATAACCTGAAAAGACCGAAGTTGTGTACTTTTGAATCAGACCCTGGTATCATCAGAAGAAACGTAGTGCTTTACTCTATTTGAACAGAAAAGCATCAGAAACCTGGACTCACTATCCAGATGAAAAAGCACATAAGCCCTTCAACATGCTCCCCAGGAGATGAACACTCACCAACTAGACAGGACAGTACAGTACAGATCATCTGCAATCTCAAAGGGAGATGAGAAAAAGAGCAGGGAGATTGGTCAAGGAACTACAAGTGAAGTCTGAGACATTTCGTGGGGAGTGAAGGAACAAAGACTTTAGTGTGGATACAGAATAAGGATTTTACATTAAGACCATACATGATCACAATGTAACAATGGTGAGAGTGTCAAATCTGGAAAGAAGCAGAAGCTGAAACCATGAGAAGATCTGATGTACATAGCTAGCTTTAAATTAAAAGTTATTGCTTAAAATTACCATGAACTCAAGGAACGTACTTTTGGAAGACTCTAAAGCCCAAGGAACTCTCCACTGCTCATTCACACAACAGAACACCACTTTTCAGAAAGTCAAATGTGTCCTTTACTGGGGCGGTGCACGCCAGGGCAGCAACTTGGACTCCATAGGAGAGCAATAAAGTTTCATTGTTTTTAATATTATGGATTGCTCTCAATGCAATGGGAGTGTTAAGGGAGGATGGAATGCATTGCATCTCACAGAAGTGCGATTATGCCTCAGCACCCTTCCTAGTGCCAGATATTCATAGTATTTTTGATATGGAACGTCAGATGTATTCTTAGTGACCTGGACACTTGCCACACCATGTCTGAGCTGCTAATAGGAACAGTGTTAGCACTGAACGACTCAAGTGCTCTGAAGGTTGTAAAGTTAGTATAACAGCAGTAGGCGCAGCCCACATACTGTAAGAGCTATAACATTTATTCTGATTTCAGTCAAGTAAGAGTGGAAAATTTCTCAAGTACGAACCTGTCTTTTGGTCCTCTAGGTAACAGGCAAATAAAAATCAAAGCAGTGACTTATTTCATGCCTCTCAAAATTGTTTTCCCAGCAGGAAAATCCAAAAAAAAACTTGTGAATGACTCATACTTGTCTGATTTGTTTTGTATA
The DNA here is from genome assembly GCF_021869965.1 of Rhincodon typus. Taxonomy (NCBI): domain Eukaryota; kingdom Metazoa; phylum Chordata; class Chondrichthyes; order Orectolobiformes; family Rhincodontidae; genus Rhincodon; species Rhincodon typus. The sequence goes on from NC_063350.1 coordinate 36,206,560, forward strand.
TCTCAGGACAATGCTCCAGTGTAGCCAATACATTCATTTCCAAATATTGCTATTTCTCTTTTACTGATTTTTCTCTCCGGGTTTCATACTAACTCCCTAACATCAATGACCACCTTGCGAATACCTGACCCATTCTGTCTAATGCCCTCATCCAATAATTCAACATTTAATTTGGCATCAAAACAGCACTTTTTTGAACTTCGCAGCCCATTGATTGAACTTCTCAGCCTGTTGATTGTTCAGAAAGAAGGAGAAAGTGACACAATAAAAAGGATCATGACCACACTGATTCATATATGCATAAATAGATTTACATAATTAATATTGCTTACAAAATACAGATCTTTCTGAACGTTGTCCATATTTAATTCAGGCATGTTTCTCCTTATTTCATATTAGTCCCAAAAATTAGTCAAAAATATTGGGCACTGTATCTCAACACTAAGTTTCTTCTTGAAAAGGTGGCATCAAAGTGAAGCAGCTTGGGAAGATTGTCCTCACAGTTGGCATCACAGTGAAGCATTCTGGGAAGTACGTACAGATTGTTGGGAAAAAATAGAGAGTGGTGTCACAGAAAAACTAGAATGGTTTAACACTACTTCAAGAGTAGAGGCTCCAAGGGAGAGAGTTGATTGGTAAGTAGTAGGTAAGGCAAGGTAAATATATATAACTTTTATCACTTATAGATTATAAGTTTTGTTGTGGTTTATAGTCTCTAACAGTATTATTCTGTAGTAACAAGGAATAGGAATGAAGGCTTCTAGAGAAATTGATATTATTTGGCATTAGGTATGATCCAAAAGGGCAAGTCATGGGAGGAGAGCTCAAAGCCTTGGCATTCTCATGCTCCTCCTATTTTATGTGGGAGGCTAGGCACATTTCCAATACCCAAGGCCAGCATGTGTGCAGGAAATGTATCCAGCTGCAGCTCCTGGAAAATTCTGGAGTAATAGCTAGGGACACAGTTGAGCATCCACAAAGGTGAGAGTATTGTGAATAGCACATACAGAGAGGTGGTCACACCACAGGCAAAAAAAAAATGGATGACTACCAATGAATTGAATTAGGTTTATTGTCACATGTACTCAAATGAGCACAGCAAAAAGTTTACAGTCGCCGCATTTACAGCGTCATCTTAGGTACAAAGACACCTAAGCACAGATACATAAGATCAAATACTTAGGAAACAAAAAAAAATAGAAAAATAAAGAAATTAATAGTCCAGCATTGTAGGTCATGGGAATAAATTAGAAAATTAAAGAAATAAAAATTTCAGAATATCAATATTTCCAACCCAGCCCAGGCAGAGTAAGAGGACTAGGCAGACAGTGCAGGAACCTCCTGTGGCCCATGAAAAGCCAATATACTGCCTTGGCTGCTGTGTGGGGAATGGTCTCTAGGGGAAAACAGCAACAACTAGAACTAGTGGCATCATGGTTGGCTGTGCTGCACAGGGGAGGAGTAAAAAATGTGGAATTGCAGCAGCCATAGGGGATTCAACCGTAAGAGCAAAAGATATGCATTTCTGTGTCCGTTATTGAGAATTCAGCATGGTACGTTGTCTTCCCTGGTGCTAGGGTGAAAGATATCTCAGTGCAGCTATAGGACATTCTGGAAGGGGAGGCTGAACAGCCAGTGGTCATGGTACACATTGGTATCAATGACGTAGGTGAAAAAAGGAATTAGGTCCTGAAAGCAGAATAAAAGTAGTTAGGAAGCAAGCTGAAAAGTCGGTCGTCGAACATAGTGAACTCAGGATTACTACCGGTGCCAGATGCTCATCAGGGTGGAAACAGCAGGATGTGTCAGATGAACATGTGACTAAAGGGATAGTGTGAAGGGCAGAGTCTCAGATTCCTGGGGCATTCAGACCAGTTCTGGGAGAGGTGGGACCAGTACAAACACCCAGGCAGGCCTGGGACTGATGCCCAAAGAGGTTGAGAGTTTGGAGAGTGTTTAAACTAATTTGACAGGGGATGGAAAGCTATGCAAGGAGTCAGAGGAAGAGGAATCAAGGACAAAAACAAATTACAGGGAATAAGAGAAGTGGTCAGAGGAATCAACGGCTAGAATCAAACAGGATCACAGTAAGACATAGTGGGAATGGGACAAGGCATATTATAAAGACAAGCTTTAAACCTTTGAGCCTGAAAGCATGGAGCATTTGAAATAAATTGGGTGAATTAATCATGCAAATCGCTGAAAAAGTGTATGATACATTTGGGATTACAGAGATATGGCTGTACCAGGGATGGGAACTGAACATCCAGGGATATTCAGTATTTAGAAAGGACAGAGAAAAAAGGAAAAGGTGTTGGAGTTACATTACTGGTTAAAGAGGCTATAAGCACAATACTGAGGAAAACTATTATCTCAGAAAATGTAGAATCTGAGTGGGTAGAATTGATAAATATCAAAGGGCAAAAATCATTAGTGGGGATCGTATACAGACCACCAAACTGTAGTGGTGATGTAGGGAATGGTATTAAACAGGAAATCAGAGATACATGCAGTAAAGAAACATTTGTAATTATGGGTGACTTTATTGTGTGTATAGATTAGGTGAATCAAATTAGTCACAATTCCATTGAAGAGGAATTCCTAGACTGTATATGGAATGGTTTTCTGGACCAATGCATGAGGAAACAGGTCATCGTAGACTGGGTATTATGCAATGAGAAAGGAATAATTGGTATCATAGTTGTGAAAGACCCCTTGTGGATGAGTGACCGTAATATGATAGAATTCTTCATCAGGATGGAGAGGGAGGCTGGCTGACACCAGGATCCTGAGGGAAACTACAATAGTATGAGGCATGAGTTGGCTCTGATGGATTAGGAAATGTTACTGAAAGGAACAGCAGTGAATAGGCTATGGCAAACATTCAAAGAGCAAATGTCTGGTACAAGAATGCAAAGAGAACAGTGACCATGACTTATGAGTGAAGTTAGAGATAGTACTGGATGCAAAAAAGGCATTCAAATTAGCAAGAAACAACAATAGACCTGAGGATTGGGAACAGTTCAGAACTCAGCAAAGAAGAACCAAAGGATTGATGAAGGAGGGGAAAATAGAAAATGAGAGTAAGCTTGCAGGAAATGTAAGAATTGATTGTAAAAGTATCTCTAGGGTTTTAAAAGAGAAAAAGATTGGTAAGAACTAATGTAGGTCAGTTACGGTCAGAAATTGGGGAACAAAGAAATGACTGACCAACTAAATTTATACTTCACTTCTATCTTCACAAAGGTGGACATAAATAACATACCAGAAATGATAACACAGGGTTTAGTAACATGGTGAAGCTGAAGCAAATCTGTATTAGTGGAGAAATGGTGTTGGTGAAATTGAGAGGATTGATGGCTGATAAATACCCAGAGGCTGAAAATCTACATCCCAAAGTATTTAAAAGGAAGTGGTCCTAAAATAATGGATGCACTGGTGGTCATCTTCCAATAAATGTTAATGGTTTAGATGAGGGAACTAAATGTAATATTGCAAAACTTGCAGAAGACAGAAAACTGGGAGGAAGGGTGAGCTGTGAGGAGGATGCAGGGATGATTCAGTGTATTTGGACAGGCTGAGTGAGTGGGAAAATACATGGCAGATGCGGTATAATGTGGATAAATGTGAGGTTATCAACTTTGGTAGCAAGAATAGGAAGGCAGATTAATATTTGAATGGTTATTCACTGATATCTGGGTGTCCTTATGCACCTATAGCTGCAAGTAAGCATGCAGGTGCAGCGGGCAGTAAGGAAAGTAAACTATATGTTGGCCTTCATAGCAAGAGGATTTAAGTAGAGGAACAAGGATGTCTTGCTGCAATTATACAGGGCCTTGGTGAGGCAACACCTGGAATATTGCATGCAGTTTTGGCCTCCTAAGCTGGAGAAGGACGTTCTTGCTATAGAGGAAGTTCAGCAAATGTTTACCAATTTGATTTCCAGCATGGCAGGACTGACACATGAGGAGAAATTGAGTCAGTTAGGATTGTATTCACAGGACTTTAGAAGAATGAGGGGAGATTCTATAGAAACCTCTAAAATTCAAACAGGACTAGGAAGATTAAATGCAGGAAGTAAGTTCCTGATAGTGGGGGAGTCCAGAATCAGGGGGCATTGTTTAAGAATGAGGGTTAAAACTTTTAGGACTGAGATGAGATTACATTTCTTTATCCAGAGAGTAGTGAGCCTGTGGAATTCAGTACCACAGAAAGTGGTTGAGACCAAAACATTATGTGCTGGGGTGAGGGCAGGATTAGGTTTTGAGCTTTATGATCATAATGAATGGTGGAGCATGCTCAAGGGGCTGAATGGCCTGTATCTTCTCCTATCTTTTATGTTTCTACATTCCCATCTCCGGAGCAACTTGTTCTCATAGATACTGGCTTCAAGAATCAAAGCTCAAAACAGCATTCTCCCAAATTCAATTTTGTGGTCAAAAACTAAGTGACAAAAATATGGTTGTTTTAATGTCTGAAAAACTGTGAACTGAAAACTGAGATAACATATTCTCAAATAAATAAGAAACTATAATTGACATGAATGAGACTCACCAGCGGGTGGCAGAATGCATCTTAGATTGTGGGGCTGTGGTGCTGCACATTGTTTTGCAGCTTTCTAAATAGATTTAGCCCAAAGCATGAAAAAAGTAAATGCTGTTGTTAGTTTCCAATCATGTGTACAATAAAGTGTCAGACTTCTATATATGCAATGGTCTCCTCAGAGAATTGAAATACCCAAACGGAAGTGAATTCAGTTCCTCAAACCTTTTGCACCAGTTAGATCACACCTGATCTATAACCAGATGGGATTTAACCTCAAATCTAGAACTGAAATATTACTCCTAACTTCTAATTATAAGCCACTTGAGACAAAGGCCAATACTCCATTAATCTTTTTGATTATCTATTTAATCTGTCTGTTAGCTTTTTAGCATCTAAATTCTGTTGTTCCTCTACAACTCCTGATCTCTCATCATCGATTTTCCAATGTATTTTAAGTGAATAAACTTACATTTTCCTACATTGATCTCAACGTCATCATATATTGTCCACCTACTCACTGTCTGTCACGTTGTAGCTCACCGCTCACATCCACATAACAAACTGTATCTCTGAACTTAGTGTCATCTGTAAACAGTACATCATTAACCTGCATGGTGAAAAGCTGAAGCTCCAGAACAAATCAGTAGGAACATCAATTATCACATCCCAAACAACTCCCTTTATCTATACACCTCATTCATCTGTCAATCAATTACTAAACTACATATCAAAGTTATCTCTTTATTCTTTACCAATAGTCTGTGTGGTACCTTATCAATTTTGAACACAGGTAATCCCCTATTAATTATGCATGTGACCATCTCAAAATATTCAACCAGATTAGTGTTACATTGTTCATTGTGACTAACAACTTTAAAAAAAGGAATCTGAATTTCCAGTTGATTAACTTGACGCAACAAAATTTCACATTTTAAGACTGATTGCAGCAGATGAAAATTGCTAATGACTAAACATTACTGCTTATATGAAACCTATACTTTAAATTACAAACAGGACATTCCCCTTTATCACAATGGGAAAAAAAAACACTTCATAGACAAATGGTACAATGTCCTAAAAGCAGACATTCATTTTTTCTGGAACCAATTCAAAATTATTTTTAGTTCCCAGTGTTACTTCTGTTCTTTTCCTTTCACTGCATGATAGTTTTGAAACTAAAAGTTGTCTTTCATGATACAGATTTTTCCTGGTAGTTCTTACTTTAGAGTGAGTTAAATGAATGTTCCAGCTTCATTACAAATGTTCACAAATTTGGTCTTTTCAATCCAAGTGTGTGCTCACATCCACATGCCTATGACAAACCATAGTATCTTACTGCCTATAACCACTCTCCCTTTCCTGGATCGCAGAAGATAGCCATTGATGGTGAATTTTCAGGATATTATTAAGAGAGGTTTCAGAAGAGATTTACCAGGATATTGCCAGGTGTGGAAGGTTCAAGTTATAAAGAAAGGCTGGATAGTTTGGGACTTTTCTTACTGGAGAATGGGAGGTTGAGAAGTGACCTGATAGAAGTTTATAAAGTCATCAGGGGTATAGGTAGGGTTAATGATAGGTGTCTTTTTCCCTAGGAAGAGGGATTTCAAGACCAGGAGGCATATTTTTAAGGTAAGAGGAGAGAAATTTTAAAAAAGACATGAGGACCAAATGTTTTACACAGAGGGTGATTCATGTGTGGAATGAACTTCCTGAGGAAGTGGTGGATACGGGCACAGTTCTAACATTTAAAAGGCATTTGGATGAGTACATGAATAGGAAAGGTTTGGCGGGATATGGGCCAGGAACAGGCAGGTGGGACTAGTTTAGTTTGGGATTATGTTCGACATGGACCAGTTGGACCGAAGGGTCTGTTTCTGTACCATGTGACTCTATCTTAGACATACCATCTCTCGAAGCCAAATTGCTTCAGGACCGTGCATCACATGAACCTTGGATTTAGATTTAAATGGTCACTAAGCATCCTGGATACAGCTTAAAGCAGCACTATTTACAACCCGAAACACATTCTCAACACTTTTCTAGTCCTTATTAGATTCTTCATCTATCTACAGTTACCACACAGACTGCTGCCATTGTCTCCATGTGTAAATATATTGCACCTCCTTCTCAATAAAACAATCTGAGCCCCCATTTAATCTTTGAAAACCAAGCCAGGCTTGCTGTCAGACAGACTTCAGAACACATGACCCCTTTCATTATATTTTAATCAAAGACATTAATCAAAAGCTAATGTTTACTAAATAAATGGTAGTTGTCTTTGATCAGTTTATATTTATCCTATGCTGATGTATTCCAGTGTCTTGCCTGCATTTGATGTTAATCAGGCAGAGTGATTTGGTATTTTCACTCTTCTTTTAAAAATAATAAAGTTGCATAGCCAGTTTCCAATTCCACAAATTTGATTAATAAATGTACAGTTTTCTCATGTCCTTAATGTCCTGTTACGAAAACCATACTGTTCTGAATATTTTTCATTAATTGTTTAAAATATTGCATTAAATTTGCTAAGTTTCTCTCCCTGACTTATTTTGAAGTTCCTTTGTAATGCTACTATTTTGCCTATTTTTCTACCGTGTAAGGATTTGTTTTAAAACTGCTCTTTCTTATTAGCCAATACCATTTTGCCAGTATCCATCTTTACTACTGTTCTCAATGTATTAACAATTTTCATAGATGAAAAGTTTTCATTAAAACAAAAGAGGAAGAAACATGGAGCACTTAAAATGGCTGCTGTGGTCACCAAACCACAAATTGAGGCAATCTCCAGGTCACCCATATGGAATAAACTATGCTGTCTACACTGAAATTGTGACTTTTATCTAAAACAATGAAACCAGATAACTGAATGAATGTCAAGAAATTTGGATCACCTTTTTTCATACATGTGTATGATAATCTCACATTATTTGGAGATGAAAGGCTCACTTGACAGTTAGCCAGCTTCAAAGACAGTTGAGCTAGTCACCAGAATACACATTGAACTATATTTCAATTGCTGAATTTTGAGGAGCAGAGCAGGAAGAAGAACACAGGACAGAATTTTCCCAGCCCTTAAACTACATGGACAATGGTTAGTCATTGAGAAAGTATGACAAAATTGGTAAAATTAGATTCTCAATGTTGAAGAAAGGAAAGTCTGCTAGTACCTCCTCTCTCCCAGTTATATTTTGCAATCCTCCACATGATGTCTGAACCTGAGTTGTCCTTTTCTATTGTGAAAACCAATTATAAATTATTCATTGAGTATGTTCCCCATGCATTCCAGGTCATCATGCAGGTTAATTTTCAAGGTCCTTCATGTTCCTACTCTTTCCAGAGACATTTTCTTGTTTGTTTTAATATATATTGAAAAAAAAACTTAGGTTTTCATTTATTCTACCCACTAATATTTTCTCTTAGGCTCTCTTTGTTTTCCTAATTTACTTTTAGTGCAGCATTGCACTTTATATTCTCTACCAGACATTCTGCTATATTGAGTCCTCAGTCTCTGTACTAAGTGTCTTTATTTTTCTTAATCCTAACCTTTAATGTCTTGTGACATCAGGGGTCTTGATCCCACACTTTATACCGACTTATGTTCAAAACATTCCCTGGTATTCAGCAACAGCAAAAACAAATTTAAAAATGTTAACATTTGAATCTGTTTAAAGACTTTTCAACATTGAACAAAGCCAAGATGTCATGATACACTGGGCATTATGGAAAGAGTAGAACTCTCTTAGACAGGATTCTACAATAGTAAGGTGCTGTGGGATGGGTACTCTGTCTAGCTTCATTCTTGTGGCTGCAGTTACAATGACAGCAAATCAGACAGATGACAATGTAACATAACAATACATTTGCAAATGTGAGCTTCTGTTTCCAGTGAAGTGTCATCTGTGCCACATACGTGCCCTCGGAAGTTGTGTTTTTCTGGTTTTCTCCCACTACGCTTACTGTGAATGGCTATTCATAGCTGACAGTGAATAACCTGGCGCAGAGCTGGGCTATAAAAGTGGCATGTGCTATGGAAATTCCAAAAGTTCCAGCAACACAGAGTACTTCCAATACTTGAGTTCACAAAAGTGCAGCGCAGCACCAGAAAGATGTGTTTCATTTATAATCGGTGAGCAACAGAGATTTGGATGAAATGACACCGTAGACCTCATGGAGAGAAGACTTTCATAAAATTCCTCAAAATAAACACTTGCTAATTTTTGATAAAATTCAGCCCATAGAATTATAACGTCAGAATGTAGCTTCTCTATTTCTCTCATTCTGTCTCTGTTCCTCCTCACCTTCAGGAACAGCATCCTGGGAAAAAAAAACTTGGGAGAACAGCATATAATGAAACTCAAAGATATTCAAAGATTATGCTGTGTTCCAGATATAAGGCAACAATTAAAGAATAGTGGTATCAAAGATTCTAATGATTTATAAACTGTGCAGTCAAATTTCTCCCTGCCTTTCCCTCTCTCTCTTTCTTAAACCTACTAAACCTTTGTGTATGTAGTCAATGTTCCGTTTTCATTATTTTTATCTTCCAAGTCGGTAGATAACAAAACTCCTTTCCAACACTGAAGAAAACCCGATACTTAGCTTCTTAATTTTGATTATCATGATCTTTTAATTGAAGTGAGATAGCTGCATGCTAGAAAAAAATTGTAACTGACCAAGTAGGTGATTGAAAATGGGGAGCCAATTCATATTCCTCAACTGGCCACAACATCAACAGACTAGCCAGGTATAGCATGATCAATTTATTTCTCATTCATTTGAAATTGTTTTACTTAAAGCTAAATCTTGATTTATGACTTAATATCCCCATATCAAGCAGAAACATTTACAATTCAGTCCTCTGACCCTATTTTGTAACTTAATTAGATCCTAGATCATTTTTATCAGCTACATTCGCTTGCATTAGTTTCTTATCCAACTAGTTTATGGCCATTATTTGCAAGATGCTTTCTTGCGATCAAATTGCTAACTAATTTTGGTTCATTACTTGTGAAATTTAATATGGTTTGTCTCTTTGTTTGCTGTAAAAGATTGTACTTTACATAGTTTTGCTGGCTGTTCAATTTGACTGAAATTTGTTTTGTACTGTTGTTAGTGTCTTCATGTCAATGTTCCTATGCATTATTCATTTTCATTATCTGTCTCCATCTTAAAAGTCCAAGGCCCTGGAACTATTCAGCCCTCGGTCTCTTGTAGAAGGTGTAGGCATGTCTATTTTGTGACTGCTGCATCAACCCCTTTTAGCAGAACTTGTGCTTCTGACTCCTATTAGTTGTTCAGTATGCATTCTTTCATAGACGTTGAATAGCTATCTCCACTCTACCCATGTACCCTATTGGCTTATTTCTCAGTTCATCACACACGCACCCCTATTTAAATATCTTGAATACTGATTTATTTAGGTGACCTTCTGGTTTCAGTGACTTAGCAAGTGTGGAATCATGTTTCTAATGATTAAGCATTTTCTTAGATGACTGCATCACCAATTGCATTTTACTCAAGTCCTACTTTGGTTTTAACCCAGTAAGGTTTACAAAGCAACTTGAGCAGCATACAATTTAATCAGACACCAGAAAGTCACTTATTCTGGTTTAAAATCAGGTGATAATTTACTTCCTTTATCTATTTGCAAAGTACCAAACTTCAAGAGTAATTTTATTGTGTAGCTCAAGGTCCAAGAGCGATATTGCTGTATAACCTTTAAACTGTTGGCATACCAAAGGATTGTGCAATCATCCTGAGTTTTATTTTATACCAACCTCTCATAAAACATAATGGTACAGATTGTGCGATAAGAAGAATAATAAGGTCCGCAGTGTATTTAACATTTAAAGCAAGGTAAATCAGACTACTCCTGATACATTTGCACATCCATAACGAAACATAACAATCTGGCAGTCAGTTCTATGGATATCTAGTTTCTCCATTGGGTGCAACTTTGCAATTCTCATAGATTTACTACTGAAGATATTACAAGGGTTGAAATTTGGGGTATGTGTCCATTAGAATCAAAGAATGGTCACAGTGCAGGGGGCCATTCAGACCATAGGTTCTTCATTCTAACTCTCTGTAAACACAACTTATCCAGATTGACTGTTGATTTTTTAATCTATCATCTTGCAGTTTTTCTCTCTTCAGGTAATTATCCAATTTGCTTTTGAAATTGGTTATATCAGCCAGTACCACTGGATTTCTAAACTGTGGTGCAAAGAGTTAGACACAATAGGTTGAATCTTCCCAGAAACTGAACAATGTGGGCCCTGGTGAGGAGGTTAAGAAGGTCATGCGAGATGGCTAGCAAGAATTTTCTCAACATCAAGAGCAAAAAATCCTATCTCCCAACCAAGCTCTGAACTGAGAGATGAATTCATGCAGTGAGCAGCAATAGGCCTATTTGCTATATTACAGTCTCATTATTAGCTAATTGTGCCTCATTTATATGCAGTTTTCCATTCTCCCATATACTGGATAGAGGCTAGATGGTGACAATTCTGACATGGAAGTCTGAGCAGTTACTTTATGACTCCAGCTTGCCACTTGCTTCTCCAGACCATCATCACAGGTATTAGTCACCAAATCCCAGGATTTACTCAAAAGGCAGTGATTGCCTGCACTCCAAGTCCATATATGTTGGCATTTAAACACGTACCAACCTCATCACACCTCATGGCGCATTTCGACCCATGTCCAAGATGGTTCAACACCTCTATGCAGCACATTGGAATGTACTGATACCTTTCCTAACAATACTGCTACCAGGGCACTTTGCATGGAGGGACAGGCACCCAACTCATGGATTACTCTCTTAGTACACATTCAATTCATACCTGCTTCAATATTCACAGCACTGATGCCTTGCTTTGTCTTTTATGCTTTGCTCCCTCAACCAGAACTTAAATGCTCACAGTACTTCTGTTTTGCTATGCTGTTTAGCACCCAAACACAAAGCCAGGCTTTGTTGTCAGCAGTTATCAGTCAAGGGTGTAGTTATTGTACAGCAGTGTGCTACATCAATGTCACACCTACTGCATGTGTCAACAGCTTATGCAGCAAACATACAATGTGCTTCAAATAAATGGTCATGTCTCAAATTGCGAAGGAAATAGTCATCAAGACAGTTGTGGAAGGGAAACCGGGAACTGCTTTGTGGGGATTGGAGGCAGCATCTGAGAAGCAGAGGTGGTAGCTCAACACATAAGGTGGGGAAACAACACAGTATGAGAGGGAAAGGAGTGATTTAAAAAGGAAAGGGGGTCATTGATAGTCAACACTCTAGTGCTGTCTCACGGGAGACAGTGCATGATTATATCTGGCACATTGGCTTGATGTGCCTAGGGTTCAGGAGGTGAGGTGGAGAGATGAACAGTAGATCGATGGATTTGTTGGGAATATAGGAAAGTTAAAAGCCAACGGGGTTCACATGGAGGGCTGCAACGAAGGGATGTATAGATTTGGGAGTTCACCAAGGGTAGGAAGCTGAACCTGAGATTCACTACATGAAGCACCACCACTGTTTCCTTCCATTGTGATGCAAATAGCAAGTGCTCAACCAGTATGGAAATGGCTGCCATACACCCAGAGAAAGCAGGATAAGTGTTTCATTCCGTGAGTGAGGAGGCTGCACTTTCAAGTGATAGGAGGCCCTTCGTTGGGCAAAAGCATTAGACAGATACTTGTACAATACAGATGAAAGATACCACTGAGCATTACAATGCTGTATATAAACCTTAAGCAGTCTCCTACCATGTGGAGTACAAATTCTGACCCAGGCACTCTTGACCACTTGGTGCAGTATCAGGAAGCAATCCCAATAATGGCTGTGAAGCACAATCAACATATTGCTGCCTAGGAAGATTCACCCATGTTGTGAAAGTTACAAACACCTGCCAAATTCCCATCATCTATACATGGTGCAAGAGCTGCTCATTCACACTTTGCACCATAAAACAGTGTAACATGAAGGATGTCTAGGCTCTGTACCTTAATTCTTGACACTTAACCGATTTCTGGTAAAATTCAGCCCAATGATCCAACTGTAGCTGAGCCAGTGATTTTTAAGATTCAGCATAACTTTCTGCCTTTTAGTCTATTTCTCTATTTTTAAAAGTGTAGTGTCCTACTTTCTGAACTTGCCTTCTCATTTTAACCATTTGTGACAATGTACCTATGGGTCAAAGATAGTAGGAACTGCAGATGCTGGAGAATCCGAGACAACAAGGTGCAGGGCTGGATGAACACAGCAGGCTAAGCAGCTCATAGGAGCAGAAAGGCTGACATTTTGGGCCTAGACGCTTCATCAGAAATGGGGGAGGGGAAGGGGGTTCTGAAATAAATAAGGAGAGATTGGGAGGCGGATAGAAGAGGGATAGAGGAGAGGAAACAACAGGTCGAAGAGGCGGGGATGGAGCCAGTAAAGGTGAGTGTAGGTGGGGAGTTAGGGAGGGGATAGGTCAGTCCAGGGAGGACGGACAGGTCAAGGGGGCGGGATGAGGTTAGTAGGTAGGAGATGGGGGTGGGGCTTGAGGTGGGAGGAGGGGATAGGTGAGGGGAAGAACAGTTAGGGAGGATGGGACGAGCTGGGCTGGTTTTGGGATGCGGTGGGGAGAGGGGAGATTTTGAAGCTTGTGAAATCCACATTGATACCATTGGGCTGCAGGGTTCCCAAGCGGAATATGAGTTGCCTATGGGTCTCTTCATTTTTGCATCCTCTTTAGAATTGTTCACTTCATGGTTTATCAACTCTTGCTGTTCTTCTGATCAAAATATATCATTTCACATTTCTCTGCATTAATTTTCATCCATTGCATGTCCATCCATTCAATCAAACTACATCCTTTATTATTGTATATTCATCCTTGTCACAGTTCATAATATTCCAAGTTTTTTGCCATCTGCAAATGTATCTCATATACTTTATTGCAAGTAGCTATTACAGATCAGGAAAAGTGGTGGTCCTGATACTGACCTCTGCAGCAGCCTTACATATAGTGCTGTCCAGTCTGAAAAATAACCATTCACTGCCACTATTTTCTGCCATTCAACCAATGCTATCTCCATGCTGCCAGTGTACCGTTTATTCTGTGCGTTTTTAAGTCAGCTGACAAGCTTGTTATATGGGACTTTATCAGACACCTCCATGTAAAACACATCACTGCACCATCAACAACAAAGAAAGTTAACCCATTGAAAATCTCAAATAAGCACAATTTGCCCGTAATAATTCTACACTGGATTTCTTTAATTAATCTATATTTGTTCCAGCAGCTGCAAATTTTGTGCTGAATTAATCTTTTTGAAAAGGATCTCCAGCACTGCAGGTAAATTGAATGCCTTGTAATCGTTGGGTTTATCCTTGTGCAATTTTTCAAAAAAATGTTGTAACATTTGCTGTTGTCCAGTCTTCTAGCACCAGCCCCAAACTCCGGGTCCAATCAGGATTAGATTATGACCAGTGTCTCCACAATTTCAACCCTTATGTTCCTCAGTATTGTCAGATGTATTCCATTCGGCCCTGAGCGACTTAGTAAATGTTACGTACAGCCAAATCTTTTTCAATATTTTAGGGAATGAGCTACAATTTCCTCCCTTCTCACCATGATTTGCTAACATTTGCTTTGGGAAAGATAATGTATAAGCCGCATTTAGTACATCAGCCATGCTTCCTGTGCCATTGGGCAAATCTTGCTCTTGGCTCCCAACTGGCATTACTCTTCTTTTTAACACTTATTTATTATTTACATGCTTGTAGAAAACTGCTGGTTTCTCTTTAACATTACCTATCATTTTTTGCTGTTCTTATTTCTTTTGTTTCTTCTCTGAATTTCTAGTATGCAGTTTGGTTCACACCAGTGTTATCAAGCTGACATCAGCATTAATAATCACTTTTCCTAATCCGCACTTACGCTTTCAGGAATGAGCTTTTAAATGATGTAGTAAAGTGATCATTATTGTGAGTAACTATTGTGGTCTTGAAAGCTTAATTTTGCAGATTGAAGGCCACAATGGTCTGGTTTGGAGCAACTCTCCAAAAGCTTGTGAGCAGTTCTCAGTGAGCTGGACGACAAGCATTAATCGGTGAAGGCAAAAACGGAGTTAACGTTTCAGGTCCCGGTGACCCTTCCTCAGAACTGAACCCAAAACATTAACTCTGTTTTTATCTTCACAGATGCTGCCAGATCTGCTGAGCTTTTCCAGCAACTTTTTGCTCTTGATTCACAGCATCCGCAGTTCTTTCAGTTTTGACAAGCATCAATCCTTCATCACCAATGGTATAAGCATCTATTCGTAAGCACAATTCAAGCCCCTTTGCAGACAGCTAGCTTCTCTAAGTTGGCACTTAAACATTTAACTGGGGGTTTTTACCAGATACACAATGACACTTAGCTGCACCCAGGAAATACTGCTCATGAGCTTCCTTCACCCATACTCTCAGATGCACTGAACTATCAATGGCTTATAAGGGCTTCTTCTATTCTAATTTTCCGGAATAAGTTGCCATTGATACTCACGCTGTCTGAAGCAACTTTAGGCTTCAGCATTTGCTCAGCTTCAAGCTGCAACTACAACTAACTTCTCCTAGCAGACACATAGATAAATTAAAACCAGACATCCTTCTTAAACTCCACTCATCTCTGTGCCCACATGGCCTGCACTGAGCTCATGGCTTTTACAGCCAGAGTTCACAGAGTATGTTTAAGAAAATGTAACTTTAACTCCCCAAGACAAAATTCTTCTCCTCTTACATTATTAAACAACCCTTTACATGTAATAGAGCTCTATGTGCTTCAGTTGCATTTGTGCCTCTTTCTAAAACTAAACTTTAATTCCCTAATCTAAAAACATATTGTAAATTACATGAACTATGAACCCAATTTTCTCAATATTGCATCTCACTTGTATTTATTGTGTGATATCAAATTGATTATAAGCACATTCTACATATTTACATCATTCCAGAGGGGCTGGACCAATTAGAATGAATGCAATCCTATACAGCCCTATTACTGGTCTAAGAACAGATTGAAAGTAATAATTGCTTTGATAATAATTATGAACATGTTCTCATACCATGGTTTGTTGTGTCAATAATAATTGACAACAAATCATGGTATGAGAACATGTTCATTCATTCTAGAATAGATCTGATATTATCCCAATCCTATTATGGCAAATTTATATCTTCCTGTAAGAAAAGATCTGTCATTGAGTTCAGCGTTTACTGCAGAAGAACATAACAATTAGGAGCAGGATTGGCTATTCAGCCCCTTCGAGACTGCCCGGCCATTCTACAAAATTATGATTGATCTGACCTTTAACTCTTTTTTCATGCCAACTCATCATAGCCCTCAACTATCGAATATTTCAAAAATCCATCTACCTCCTGTTTAAATTCTCCTAGTGATCCAAACTCTACACCACTCTGAGGTAGAGAATTCCAAACATTCGCTGTGCTCTGGGAGAAGAAATTACTTTGCAACTCAGTTTTAAACAAGTGTCTGTCTCCTAATTCGAGATTCCCCTACTAATGGAAACAGCTTCTCAACACAACAATGGCAAGCCCTCTAAGATTCTGAAATGCTTCAAGAAGATCACCTCTCATTCTTCTAAACACAAATAAATAAATGCCTAACTTGTTTAACTGGTCTTGATAAGTCAACACCTCCACCTCAGGAATTAGCCTCGTGAATCTTTTTTGAACTGCTTCCTATGCCAGTGTCACCTTTTGTTTTAAATAGACAGACCAATGTTTTGTAGTTTTCCAGATGTGGCCTCACCATCATTCTGTACAATTATAACAATACTTCCCTCTTATCAAACTCTAACCAACCCTCTCAGCAATAAAAGCCAAAATTCAATTTAATTTCCTAATTACTGTCTGTACCCACATGCTAGCTTTTTTGGGGTGTTATGCGCAACACTACCCAGATACTTTGACAATGAACTTTTCTTTTTAAAAAAAAGTCTCACTCCATTTAAACAATAGGCCACCTTTTGATTCTTCCTACCAAAGTACATGACCTCACTTTCCTAAATTAACTCCATCTGCTTTGTTTCTATCCATTCACTCAACCTGTCTATATCCTCTTGCAGTTTTCCAGAAGGTAAGTCAAGGTCAGTCTTTAGTCTCACCCTCCAGAGCCAGTCACTGTCAGGGACATGTGAGCAACAGCTAGGTGTCAGGGAAGATGTCAGCCAGTGCTGGCAGAGAAGGTCAATTGTCTGAATCTGTGGGCTATGCTCATCAAGTCACCTCTGTTTGCAGAAATTATGGAAGATTGCAGGGCCAGGGGAAGCAGTTTTAGCCATGTGTACATGGCTTGGATGATGGTCTGGGGAAGCATGAAGGCTCTGGCATTACTGGAATGGGCAGCTGGAAAAGGAGGTTTCTGAGCATGTTAATGCAGAGGCTGAAAGCCATCCAAAGACAACTACGTGCTGTTGTGCCAATGTTAAAGCACATGGGTAGCATGCAGTGTCCAGGAGAACGGCTGGGAAGGACCTCATAACGTGCACGGTAAGTGAGCTGACTTGAGGGGGAGGCTGCATCTGTAACCATTCACTGGGCCTCCACAGGGGAACGACATTGTCCTCAAACACAAAGTTCATTGGCCACTCCGAGTCCTGAATGCCTGCCTGCCTGCCATTGCTGCTCCTCCCTGTGTATCTGCACGAAGGCTCTCGTGGTCGAGCCTATACGGTCATCTCCAGCCGGGAGCTCAGCATTTGCCCAGTCTCTGGGAATCCTCAGACTACACATGGCCTCAGGCATCTCCACCTCACCCATGTGCAGAGACGCAGGTGGGAGAGACACAGTGGGCAACATCACAGAACCCAAAAAGGTATGTCATTGTCCATGCTGCTGGAGGTTCAGGTGGCAGTAAAGACAATAGGGCCTCCAATACTTCCCCACACTGTTCCAGAAAGCTGAAGGATCTCTTCTCCATCGACGACAGGCTTGTCTTTGGAAAGATGCGTCTATCTGGAAGATATAAGCCGTAGAAGGCTTTGCAGCCACTGGTTAGTTGTTGGGTTCGACACCTAGTTCATGTGACTGCTGCAGTAAAACAACAAGTGTTACTTATTCGGCTTTCATGACGTGGACGTCTCTACATCCCCACACTAGGGGGCACTATCTTCTCCCACCAGAAACGATGACATGAATGTCCAGCAGCATCCCCACCCCACACCTTGTCCTGTAATGGGACATCCTCCCCTGTAATGATATAAAGGAGCCGAGGAGCTGTCGTTTAGGGCTGGTGCAAGTGAGAGAAAAGTGTTGAGGTAGTCTAGGGGAGTAAGGAGGCAGCACAGAGGTCACCCAGGGTTTAATGGTGTGGCAGTAGGGAAGGCAATGGCCTAAGTGGTATTATCACTAGACTATTAATCAGGAGAATTTGGTAATGTCCTGAAGATCCAAGTTCAAATCCCACCCATGACAGATGGTGGATTTTGAGTTTGTTTAAAAAATCTGGAATTAAGAGTCTGATAATGACAACGAACCATTGCCAATTGTTGGAAAAACCTATCTGATTCACTAATGTCCTTGCCTGGTCTGGTCTACATGTGACTCCAGATACACAGCAATGTGGTTGACTTTTAACCTGCCTTCTGGGCATTAGGGATGGGCAATAAATGCTTGCCTAGCAAGCAACACTCTCATACCATGAATGAATTTAAAAAAAAAGGATAGGGGGTAGCAAGAGTGAATGAGAGGAGGTGTCACATGCAGCAAATGTGGTGCCAGAGCCTAATCTCGGTAGAACGTGGGACCAGCGGCACAGATAAATGCAAAGCAGCAGAGACTGAGGAACTGAACGTACTCTGTTGAGTGGGTAAAATCATTGACCACCTTCCTGCATTGTTGCCTAATCCTCCTTACACTGGCAACAGCATAGATGCAGGAGGCAATCTGACTGGACTGACATAGCGTCTTCTGCTGGTCTGCTTGGAAAAAGATTCCTTTCCTCTCCACCAGCCCGTCGGCTAGGGTTCCAGTTCCCTCTCAGAGAAGTATGCTTACCCTTCTCGGTCGTCTCTCCTAAAGCCAAACAGACAATGGCAACACTCTTGCAGATGCAGATTGGGCTCTCAAAGATGACTAAGCTCCACGAATTCTGATCGTCTGAAGAACCCCCAGTGAGTAGCAAGTTCCTCCATGAATGGCACATGGTAAGATGGGGTGAAAATAGGACATGGTTCCCACTGTGAGGGCTCAAACAGCATTTACAGCAGTGCATTTGGTAAGATTTGGAAAGGAAACCTGCTCAGCCTTGCAGAGAGAATCACTACACCACACTTATGCAACTCACATTTAGCCAACAAAACAGAATGGTAAAATTCAGCTCAAAGGTTTAGTTTTCCACTTTCAGTTTGCAGCAGTCTTGCAGAAGTCCTTGGATGAAGATGAAAATGAAATTATAAAGCAGTGCTCCAGAGAAAGGGGGAACAGTAGTAAAAATGGATAATGTGAAAGCAAGCAGTTCAGTAAAAGTTCCAGCCCAGAAGGGTTTAGATAAAATGCTAAAGAGATGATTTGTAGCTGTGAACAGGAAGGGGCTCAGAATTTATAGGCTGGGAGTTGAATTCACGATTAAACTTAATTCAATCATTATAAAGAACAGGATTCTTCTCTTATGCAAGTAGGATACAAGTAGTGTGTTGAGGTATAAGTAATATGTTTGGAATTTAGAAATGAGCATTTTTGGGATTAATGAGATTATTTTATTGTGTTTCAAAATGTAAGTGTGTGTTTTGTGTAAATAGTTTGAGTCTATTCTGTTTTATCTTTGCTTCCTTTGTATAAACTTGTTTTATGTTCAAAACCAAATGTGCAAAATTGCATGCTTATGCTTCAAAAAGAGAGACTACCTCATCAAAAATTACAATCCATCAAACCAAATTTTAATCTGGGATTGGATTTATCCAGTAATACCATCATCTGGGATCATTGTAACGAGTTACCTTAATTAAAACAATAGATCAGGAATTCTTAATATTGAAGAAAAATATGTGCATTGCAACTGCTATACATTCCTTTTTTTAAATTTTTCATTAAAAGGAAAATGGGCCTTCCATGGCAAATAAAAGAAATGGGGGGATACTCTTTCTTTCTCTCTCTCTTTTATATATACACACAAAAAAAAAACAAACATAAATGGAGGCATCTTACCTTCTGAAATGCGAGGATTCATAAGTGTACAAAGAAACGTCAGAATAATTAAATGATTTAGTTCTGTATTCAAATATAATAGCTGATTTCCTAGCAGTGCTAGGGAATCAAAAGTATTGGGAAAAGGAGTTGAAAGAAATTAATAAAAAATATAGTGCTGATAAATCCTCAGCACCTGATAATCTATGCGACAGAGTACTAAAGGAGAAAGCCACGGAAATAGTGGATCCGTTCGGTATCATCTTTCAAAATTCTATAGATTCTGGAACAGTCCTGATAGACTGGAGTGTGGAAAATTTAACCCTACTGTCGAAAAAAAAAATGGATGGAGAAACGCAGATGTGCAGTCATATCAACTGAGCGTCAGTACTGGAGAAAATACTGGAGTCTATGAGAAAGGCTATGACAACACTGGGAAAATACCGATAGGATTACACAAAGTCAAGATAGACTTACAAAAGGAAGACAGTGTTTGACAAACCTACTAGAATTTTTTTGAGGATACAACTATAAAAATAGATAAGGGAGAATGATTAGAAGGAATACATTTGGATTTTCCAAAGCTTTTGATAAAGTCCCACAGAAGAGGTTAATGTACAAAATCAAAGCACACGAGACTGGTGGAATATAGTATAATAGAAATGGTCAGTAGAGTAGAAGGCCATAATGAGTGGGGTGCCACAGGGAACAGTGCCTGGGCCCCAGCTATTCACAATACATGTCAATGATTTGGATGAAAGAATCAAATACAATATGTTCAAGACAACATAAAACTGGCTGGGAGTGAGAATTGGGATGGCAAGTAATGAGTAGAGTGCAAAAAGGCTTCAAGGTGATTTAGACAAGTTGAGCGAGTGGGCAAATGCAGATACAGTATCATTTGGGTAAGTGTGAAGTTATCCACCTCATGGGAAGTACTTCTGCCCCTATTTACTTTGTTTCTATGTCAGCTCACTTCATAGGACTTTCCCCAGAACCATGTATTTGCTTTTCTCCCTTTTGAAGAATTTATCCAATTCTCTTTTCCATATATTTACCATTGCATGATTACTGCAAATGATAGTGTTTTAAATTCATTCATTCACAGGATGTGAACATCACTGGCTGAGCCAGCATTTATTGTTAATTACCTTGAGGAGGGCAAATTTTAAACGTTGGAGTCACATGTAGGTCAGCTAATGAACCATCTAGTTTCTGCCCACCCCAAAAAGCCTGCATATAAACTGACATTTTCCCAGGAAGGGTCACCGGACCCGAAACGTTAACTCTGATTTTCTCTTCACAGATGCTGCCAGACCTGCTGAGCTTTTCCAGCAACTTTGTTTTTGACCCTAAAAAGATGTCAGCAATGGTCATCACTGGACATTCAATTCCAGATTTTTTCTTTAGTGAATTAAATTCCAATCTATCGTGGCAGGATTCAAACTCAGGTCACCAGAACATTATGTTGGTCTGTGGTTTAACAGTCCAGCAATAATACCACTAGGCCATTGCCCCTGCTCAACGTGCAGTACACTGGAACTGGTTTACAGGAATCAAGAAGACCCTATCTCCTCGTTCAGTGATGAACATCATTAGCTTGAGATATTAAAATTAACATGGATGTATTCTGGAATTGATAAAACTATAATCAAAACGTTCTTGAAAATAATCTCGCAGTCGGCAAGTGGCCCAGCGCAGAGATGGGGTAGCGGTGGAGAGTGTTTGGGTTCCAAACTGCCTCTGTATCGATGAGGCGGTCCTAGTGCTGACTCATGGCTGCTGCAACAAAAGCAAATTTGGGTTCCCTGCAGCATTTACTTCCAGCAGAGGCAGTAGCAGAGACCAGTTTGGGCCCAAGACGAGACCCGGTGGCATCGGCAGGAGCTACATCAGCAAGGGGGTTCTAAAGCAGACTCATGACAGCGACAGTGTTGAGTCTGGGCCGATGCAGTACCCAGCAGTATTGATAGAGTCTGCACTGATGAGGTCCAATGAGGACTCAGTGGTGAGGACATCAGTAGAGGCAAGAGGCTGACAAAGGAGGGTGACTTCTGTTCCAGCAGTGGCCACACAGTGAAGGGGACTTGTGTCGGCCACCAGGCCCATGGTGGAGCAGTTAACAAGAAGGACTGTAAAGCTGAACACTTTTTCCTTTATTCTTCTGCCTGTACATTCTATGTTTTGGTTTATTTTTCTGTGTTTTAAGATGGTGCCAGAGAGGCATTTTTCACTGTGTTTTGTTATAAAATACACATGACAATGAGTAAATCAAATCAGTATCACCCGAGGTCCTCCTCTAAAAGAAGATAGCTCCGCCAGTGGTAACAAAATACTTACTGGGGCATTGGCTTAAGACAAAGATTCTGCTCACAGTGCTTGCACAGGCATTGGACAACAACGAATGAATTGTGAAACTATGATTCAGTCTAGTGATTGATATGGAGGAGATTGTATATCAGAGAATCCAAACACATTTATTCATGTTGTACAAAATTGATGTAGTTTGGTCAGAATACATTTTGTGTACAGACTTTCTCCCCCCCCCCAACGTTCAATCCCTTCACAAGAACATTTTGAGTGGTTTATTTTGAATTGCCTGAAATAATGAATAATCTAAGGCTTATGAAATATTTGTGAGCTACACATCAACTCATGGTGTCTTTCATTTTTTATTGAAAAATTCATCCATAAATTAAATACAAAAATGTATAACAAATGATCAAAGGCGTGAAATAAGGGACAGAAGGCTTTGAGGTGAGAACTCTAATACTTTCCAATGCTTTTCAGTGCATAGGTCTAGAACGTTGCCTGGCCAACTCCACTTGGAAACATGCAAAAACTAGACCATACAACAAAAATTTAAACAGGCACCATAGTTTAACAATGCATGCCAACACTTGAGGAAAAAAAGGGCTGGTAATTTCAAGTTTTTTTTGCCCATCTTCCTGCACAGTATTATTGAAAGTTTGATAGATTTCTACTTTTTTGTCCATTTACTGACTTCTTTACATGCAATCTGGGTCATGTGCAAACATTGTGGGTCTTGTGAACAACATAGTTAAAAAGTGGTTAAAATCAGAATTATCCATCAATTCCATTACATGAAACATGCTTATGAAATGGGCAAATCATTTACCAAATAGGTATGTTGAATATTTAGAACGAAAAGAATTGTGGTCGGAATAGTTTCAAATTGACAAGAAGTTAAAAGGGGGAAATAATATTCAAGAGAATTTTGGAACATGTACTGCCTTACAGCAGCTTTCCAATTCTTAAACTGTGACATTTTTCAAAATGTTTTCTATAATATGTTGGAGCATGCATATCACAATTTTCTCATCTACACAATCACACAAGAGAAATTGTTTAGAGAAAAAAAAATCAGCAAAACATGAACAGTACATATTTAAGTGCTTCATCAAAGCCATTGGAGAGTGTGCGCGTGCGTGTGTGCGCGTGCGTGTGTGCGCGCATGCATGAGAGAAAAGATAAAAGGAGGGAAGAAAAGACACAAACATAGGGTTACATATAGCTATGATCAAAACAAATACAATTACATGTTTATTTCTGTACTAAAGCAATACCAGTTTCAGAAATAGCAACACAAGTTACCATTTTAAACCACGACCAACAGCTGAAAATGAAACAAATCAGCATTCTCTTTATTGCTATACACTCTGACCGCATCATATTTAATATTCTGGATAATATATGCAATACTTCTTCGTGAAACACCAGCTTCAAATACTAACATAAAAACTGAATAAGGCTAACAGCCTTTCGAGGACAAATAAGTCTAGGAGAGTGAAATTCTTTGCCTTTGATCCTTTTTTTTTGCTTAAAAAAGGTTCAGAGTCCAAAATAGGAATTTTATTTTGTGTTCCTACTAGCAGCTTGGCAAAAAAAAGGACAAATTTCATCCCCAGATGTCCTCTCATATTGACTGATCATGACCTTGCAACAAAAGCTTTCATGTCTGTACACCAGGGTTGTTCCTCATTGCAAACAGCAGGGCCTGTATCATGACATTACCATTCATTGGTGGATGGGACCATAGACTCAAAAAAGGTGTAAACCAAAGATTGATACAAAAATATACATACATATATACATATATATATATCTCTCCACTTCTTTTGCTATAATTTTCTCTTTTCCCCATCTCCTCCTGGCACATATAACACTAGAGCTATAACAGTTGTGTTAAAGCCATGCAGACAGACTCATCATGTACTAACACGCATTTAATTTGTCCTCGTCAAAAACCCTGCAGAAGCTTGGATTTAGCTCCTTGTCCTATTACTATCGTGTGCAGCGAACTATAACAACATCTGGAAACCATTTTTATTCAAATGGACAATGGGCATTAGCACCTAGTCAATAAGTTGACCTTTAACAAATGTTCACAAATATGATTGGCATACAAGGAAAGGAACTCACCAATTCAGGCAGATAAGCTCAAAGTATTAGCTAAGTGCTTGGACTAAAGAAGTTAGTTAAATTTCCCAAATACAGAACATTAAATAAACACAAACTCAGCAGTTTCAAAATTTCTGGAGGTTGCCATAAACCCAATTTGTAATAATGCAAAATTGCTTCCTACATTTCTAATGTACTACCTTGTTAATTAAAATGTCATAGTATAATTAGCACACATTTACTTTTAAAATGCCGATTATTCATTGTAATTGCTTATATTTGCATTAAGTCAAACAACCACAATTTGTTGCTTTAACAGGGGCATATACAAATATGCCAAATTTTCTGGGAACAATCCATGAATTTCAGCAGCATGAGAGTGTAGCAGTAAAGAGGACTGAAATAGAACACCCACTAAGTTATATATTCAGGAACACATACGAATCTATTCACCTCACATTCAAAATTAAGGGGATTATATTCAGTGTGTTCTGTGCTGTACATATACAACAGTGTCAGACTTATATTGTTGATCTGAACATGTAAACCTTGTGGTTCAGTAGACTATAAATAAAAAAATATCTGGCAATTCACAGCTTATTTACAAAACAAAACATCATCCACTAGAAGTGCATTAACAATTGCTAGCGAATAAAAACAAGGTATGGTATGCTTTCAATTTAACATTTGATCACAAGGTGATTGGAAAGGAAACTGCTCACTTCATTCTTCTTGGCATCCTAAGCCAAAATATGATTTAACAGTTTCCAAGTAGCTCTGCAGTCTTGAAATTCAGATTGATTCATTGTCCAGATACTGTTCAGTGGATTCTTCAGTTTATGTTTTCTTCTTGATTAATGATGTACGATTATCCAATTGGAAAAATGGAAAGAGGTTACATTGAAGAAGTTCGCTATACAATGAATTTTTTAGGCCTGGTTTTCTCATTCACCAGCACTGCTGCATAGTCATTGATCAATATTCAATTTGGTGTCAAATAATAAAGTCAACTGCTGGCCAATTCCTCGTGACTACGCAAAGGAACTTCTGTGTTGTCTCACTGCAGATTTTTACCAGGTTTGCAAGTCCACCAATTTTTCTGAGCAAGCAACCCTAACCCTCACTAAACTGTTATGCCCATTCTAGATTAATAGTCACTCACTGGAGCCAGCTCCGGTGTCAAGTTTACAGTTATATTTTTATACAAGGCTTCAACTGTAATATTTGGAAAGTACTTCAAGTTTTGCAGGCCATCAAGCTTTTGCCTTTCTTTAGAATGTCTCAATAAAGCATATCTGTAACAAAAACAAATATTTTACCAGTGAAACAGTTTATTGATGATGCTTTCATGTCAGTTAAAATAATTAAATAACTTAATATAACAGATGCTGCTTGAATTTATATACAAAAAAGTAGACAGCTTCAATTTTGCAAAATTAATGGCTTTATCAAAAAGTGCTAACAAATGGAGTTAGTACAACAATAGATTGAAATATTGCTGAAACAATATATTAATGACTCAAAAACACAACAAATCTACTTTTAGACAAA